>NC_133378.1:43535897-43575897 GCF_049309525.1 Garra rufa
AAGGGCCAATTTTGTGAAACTGAGATTTATCATCTGAAAGCTGAATAAATAAGATTTCCGTTGATGTATGGTTTGTTAGGATAGGACAATAAACCTGAGAGGAAAAGTTGGAACTGTGAGTTAAAAATCACAATTATTTATTCTGAGGTGAAAATGAAAGTTGTAAACTCTGAATTGCGGCAAAAACTCTTAATTCTAAGAAAAAAGTCAGAATTTAGACGTAAAAATTCTTATATAAAATTGGACATATAAAACTGTAAAATGTAAACTTGAAATTGTAAAAATACATAAAAGAAAGAGTTGATATCTCACAATTCTAAATATATCTTGTAATTCTGACTTTTTTTCTCAGAACTGTGAGATGAAAAGTCATAATTATGTTTTTTCTTGTGGTAAAAACAAGCTTCTATAATGAAAAACACTTCTGAAGGAATTAGTAACCGTAGTTAATGTTCATTTCAATATTTACTAGTATATTACTAAAGGCAAAGTTGTATTCTGTTAATATTATGGACCTGAGCAAACATGTAAACAATAAAGCATTAACAACATTAACTAATGGGGCCTTATTGTAAAGTATTAATGAGTTGTCAAAACTCCACTCGCATGTTTATAACCCTATGTTGTAATGTGTCCCATCAAGTAATCAATCGTTTTACACACACTTGATGTCTTTACATCCACTAGAAATGCGACATGTAAGTAAACAAGTGGTCTATATAAAGATCTATATAAAGATCTGAAACCTGAGAGTGCAAAAAATCCAAATATTAAGAAAATCGCCTTTAAAGCTGTGCAAATGAAGTTCTTAGCAATGCATATTACTAATCAAAAATTAATTTTATATATATTTACGGAAGGTAATGTGCAAAATATCATCATGGAACATGATCTTAATATCCTAATGATTTTTGTCATAAAAGAAAAATCAATAATTTTGACCCATACAATGTATTATTGGCTATTGCTACAAATATACCTGTGCTACTGAAGACTGGTTTATGTGTCAGAACATCAAATACTGTCCTACAAATGATCATTAGAGCACAAACAGAGTAATGAAGTAAATGTCAGTCTGTGGAGTGAACAGTGCTGTGTGCTCGATACCGGTGTTGAACTTTCAGTGGAGTTCAGAACACTAAATCAAGAAAAACCTTCAGTACAGGGTTATTATTCACCACATTACTCTCTCTCTCTCTCACTCGAACATGAAGTGTTCCTGTTGCTATGGAGACCAACATCCCTGCCGTTTCCATGGTGATTTGTGTGCTAGTGTGAGTGCAGGAGAGGCAGAGCATCTGTCTGTCTGTCACCTGTGGCTCCGCCCACCGCCCTGCGTCACATGACTCATCTGGACGAACACACCTGACGACCGGCATAAAGTCGCACGCTGACCAACTATCGCCCAGGAAAACATGAGCTGATGGACATGTAAAGTGACCAATCACAGAGTGAATCTGCATTTGGAGGCGGGGCCATCTCAAATCAGAAGAGTAGTCACACATTTAAATTGGCTCCGTCCCAATACACACACCTGAGTGCTCCTAACACACACTACATCCACACTCCAGAGCAGTGTTTATGGATAAAGGACAATAACCATGATAACAAAGATATATCAGTTAAAAAAAACGAATAACGAAAAATTAATAATAAAAATATTGACAGCCAATCAGAATTCACTGATTTTAAAGAGCTTGAGCGTTTAAAGCGACAGACGACAAAACTGCAGAATGATATCACTGCTGTGGACGCTAATATAGTTATCAATATCAGGATTAAAAAAATAAAAAAGGTAATTATGACTCACAATTCAGACTTTATTTCTCTCAATTTTGGAAAAAATAGTTTAAATAATATATAAAATATACATTTATCTAAATTAATGATAAACATAAAAATATAAAGATACGAAGTCAGAATTCTGAGAAGAAAAGTTGGAATTATGAGTTAAAAATTACAATTATTTTTTGTTCCGAGGTGAAAATGAAAGTTGTAAACTCAGAATTGTGACAAAAACTCTCGATTCTAAGAAAAAAGTCAAATTTTGACATAAGAATACTTATACATAATATTACATAGATTGTTAGTAAGATTATTTAATGTAATAGTAAGATTGTTAATGTTTTTTTAAAAACGTTTCTTCTGCTCATCAAGGCTGCATTTATTTGATCAAAACTACAGAAAAAACTGTAATATTGTGAAATATTATTTCAATTTAAAATAATTGTTTTCTGTTATATATATTTTAAAATTTAATTTATTACTGTGATGCAAAGCTGAATATTCAGCATCATTTATTCTTTCTTTTTTTGAGAGAAATTAATACTTTTATTCAGCAAGAATGTGTTAAATTAATAAAAAGTGATAGCATAGATTTACATTGTTAGAAAAGATTTATATTTTGAATAAATGCTGTTACTTTCAACTTCAAAGAATCTTAAAAAAATAATCACAGGTTACAACAAAACATCATTTCCAACATTGATAATTCGGTAACACTTTACAATAAGGTTCATTAGTTAACATTAGTTAACCACATTAGTTAACATGAACTAATAATGAACTGCATTTATTAATCTTTGTTAATGTTAATTTCAACATTTACTAATACATTATTAAAATCTTGTTAACATTAGTTAATGCAGTGTGAACTAACATGAACAAACAATGAACAACTGTATTTCCGTTAACTAACGTTAATGAAGATTAGTAAAAACAGTAACTAATGTATTGCTCATGGTTAGTTCATGTTAGTTAATACATTAACTAATGTTTAACTAATGAACATTATTGTAAAGTGTTACCGATAATTCTAATAATAAATCAGCATATTAGAATGATTTCTGAAGGATCATGTGACACTTAAGACTGGAGTAACAGCTGATGAAAATTCAGCTTTGCATCACAGAAATAAATCATATTTTAAAGTATATTTACACAGAAAACAGATATTTTATATTCTAATAATATTTTACAATTTTACTGTTTTATATTTGATCAAATTAACACATTTTGGTGAGCAGAAGAGACTTCTTTCCTATACATATATACAGTAAAGGTGTGCATGTGTTATAATAATGTAGAATTATATTAATGTAGAAATAAATGCAGCCTTGATGAGCAGAAGATAATTCTTTAAAAAACATTACAAATCTTACTGAGCTGCAGTGTATATCTTGTAATTCTATTTTTTTCTCAGAACTGTGAAATGAAAAGTCATAATTGTTTTTTATCCTGTTTTAAAACAAGCTTCCATAATGAAAAACACTTTTTATTTAATGTTAATTTCACATTTACTAGTACATTACTGTTACTTTTATATAATGGACCTGAGCAAACATAAACTAACAATCAACAGATACTGTAACAGAAATCCTGTATCAAATGTACTGTTCACTGTTAAATAATGCATTAACTAATGGAGCCTTATTGTTTGTATAGAGTTCTGTCAAAACTCCACTTGCATGTTTATAACCCTATGTTGTAGTGATCAACAATTTTACACACACTTGATGTCTTTACGTCCACTAGAAACACATCATGTCAGTAGACATGTGATCAAGTGGTCAAAGACTGCAAGTGTGTGTTAGTGGGACAGACCCTCTGTCAGATCCAGGGAAATGTCTACAGGAAATGACATCACAGCCAATTAGAAACACGTGTGCCGCTGAATCGCATGAGTGTGTGTTTGTTGATCACTAGATGAACCCTTACCAGAGTAGAAGTGGCGTAGAAAGGCGTGTGACCGCTGGGGAGCAGCACCGGCTGAAACACACAACACAGAGACAACACTGACTCTAACTGATGGGAGTGAGACTGGATCTTAACATGAAATCAGTGAAAGTTAAAACTGTTAACATTCAGAGCAGCAAATCAGCATATTAGAATGATTTCTGAAGGATCATGTGACACTGGAGACTGCAGTAATGATGCTGAAAATTCAGCTGCGCATCAAAGCAATAAATTACATTTTAATATATATTAACATAGAAAACAGATCTTTTATATTGTAAAAATATTTTACAATTTTGCTCTGTTATTTTTGATCAAATAAACGCAACCTTGGTGAGCAGAAGAGACTTCTTTCATTTATGTGACCCTGGACCACAAAATCAGTCATAAGGTTAAATTTTACAAAACTGAGATGTATACATCATATGAAAGCTCAATAAATAAGCTTTCTATTGATGTATGGTTTGTTAGGATAGGACAATATTTGACCGAGATACAACTATTTGAAAATCTGGAATCTGAGGGGGCAAAGAAATCCAAATGCTGAGAAAACCACATTTAAAGTTCTTCAAATTAAGATCTTAACAATGCATATTACTAATCAGAAATTACATTTTGATATATTTAAAATAGGAATTTTACAAAAAATCTTCATGGAACATGATCTTTACTTAATTTCCTAATGATTTTTGGCATAAAAGAAAAATCAATAATTTTGACCCATACTATGTATTTTTGGTTATTGCTACAAATAAACGCCAGCGACTTAAGACTGGTTTTGTGCTCCAGGGTCACATATATATATATATATATACAGTAAAGGTGTGCATGTGTGTGTGAGATGACAGTCACTACTATAGAAAATCATGTCTATAGACTAAAACATTTCTGATCTTGATTTGATATTGATTCATTTGCATATACTGCATATCAGGTATTGCAATTGCAAGTTTTTTAAAGAAAAAAAATCTACTAAATCTGTAAACTATACAGGAAAGTATCATTTGGCATATTACTATAATATTACAAATTTAAATTAAAATCCAACAAATTCAAATATTCATTTTATGGTTAAATCATTTCATTAAAATGGTAAACAAACATATCCATTGTACATACGGCTTTGATACGCTACTTTTCAACATAATCATGTTTCTGCTTCAGTTTGTTGTTGAAACAGATCAAAACTTGTTTTCCTGACAGATTTATTCAAACATACAAATAATGAAGTAAAAATATAATGAATATGTAATATTAGGGATGCACCAAAATGAAAACTCTTGGCTGAAGTCAAACAAAATTAAACACTGGGCCGAAGGCTGATTACCAAACACGGTTTTTGTGTCTTTTGCCTTTTTTTTTTTTTTTTACCATTGCATAAATTTAATAGCCAAAATGTGCTTTTTACAGTTTTGTCTTGCTTTTCAAAAAAAGAAAAACATCTATTACAAAACAACAATTATTAAATAACTAAAAATATTTACTTAACACTGAACATTTGTAACATTCTAGTAGACATTATAGTCTACCAACAAACCACAATTAAACTTAAAATGAGTAAGTCAGTAAAATAATACTCTTTGGCCATTTTTAAGAGCCCCTTCTTGAATCAGGCTTGTGTTTGTAATGAACAGATAAATGCAGCCTTGCTGAGCAAAAGAGAATGATAGAATAAATGTATTAATAGAGCTGTTGGAATTATTTTTGTCTTAATTTTATTTGACAGAACAACAGTAAAATGACAATACTAACATTTCTGAATGCTAACTCTTATTTAGTGGTAAACCCGCAAGAAGAGCTCAGTCCTAGTGTTTGCTGGCAGCAGCAGATTTGTGAATGATTGTCATCTTTGGTCTTTGAACCCTGGCTAAGGAGCTGCTGTCAGAATAAACACAATTGGTGTCTGGTGTATTAGACAACAGAACGTTCTGGAGTTGATTGACTAATGGATGATTTCAGTCATCATACAGTAACCTTTCTCTCCTCATGAAGACATGCGATGCGCTTCTAAACAGTCTCTCGCTGTCGCTGCTTGGAATGAGTTTTGTGTCTTTCTCAGACAGTTTTAAATGCTTCCACACTGACCACATGTTTGATCATTAGTGCTGCCTCTGTTTGATCACATCACCTCATTGTTCGCTATCATTTATTCAGCCTTTTCGCTTACTTGGAGTTTTTTTTTTGCCATTTTCGGCCGAATAATTTTGGTTAGCGAACATTCGGTGCATCCCTATGTAATTTAATGCTTATATTAAAAATGTTTCTTTCTCGGAATGTCTTTTCTGAGGTAAATGTGACATGATTGATCTCAAGCCGTTTCATTGACGTTATTCTGCGGTTGAATTTCTAATTGATCATGACTGATTTCACTGAGTTGTCCTGTTTCTTCTGCTGTTCATTCATGTAGTTAAGAGAAGGAGATGATCGCTTTACTACAGTTAAATCTGTCACCACACTTTTAAAAAAGAGACCAAAACAGTATTTACTGATTGAGTTTAGTGTTAAGGGAAAAGTTTACGTCCAGAACAATAATGTACAGATAATGTCCTCACCCCCTCGTCATCCAAGATGTTCATGTCTTTCTTTCTTCAGTTGTAAAGGAATTACATTTCTTGAGGAAACATTTCAGGATTTCTCTCCATATAGTGGACTTCTATGATGCCCTGAGTTTGAACTTCCAAAATGCAGTTTAAATGCAGCTTCCAAGAGCTCTAAACGATCCCAGCCGAGGAAGAAGAGTCTTATCTAGAGAAACGATTGACTATTTTCTAAAAATTGTTACAATTTATATACTTTACATATGTTTTTCGACATACCCTAACTGTCTTGAACCAGAATACACAGTTGACACAGAGCTAGACAAGACCAGCATTTGAGGTTAAAAGTGTATAAATATTATTTTTTTAGATAATAACCAATCGTTTCGTTAGATAAGACTCTTCTTCCTCAGCTGGGATCGTTTAGAGTCCTTTGAAGCTGCATTTTGGAAGTTCAAACTCAGAGCACCATTGAAGTCCACTATATGGAGAGAAATCCTGAAATGTTTCCTCAAGAAATGTAATTCCTTTACAACTGAAGAAAGAAAGACATGAACATCTTGGATGACGAGGGGGTGAGTACATTATTAAGAAAATGTTATTTTGGAAGCGAAGTAACCCTTTATGAATTGATATTGAGATTATTAAAATCTGATTAAAAAAACTGATATTGTGAAGCGTGACTGTAGATTAGTCCGTCGTAACCATCGTGTGTCCCACTTTGAGACGTCAAAGCCCTGGTCATCATATCATGATGAGGTCAGAAGTGAAGCAGAGGTCAAAGGTCACGGTTTAAAGCAGTATTAAAGCTGTGAGCAGATGTGTGCTAACGACTGGAGTCTTACCTTGGCAGGTGATACGTGCATCTGAGGCGTGTAACCGTGGATACCGTCGATGGGGGCGTGTCCGGCGTCGCTGACGTGCAGCATCTCTGCGGACTTTCCTGCGGTCAGGTGAGCGGGACTGTGCTGCAGCGGCGGCGTCTCCTCGTCATGATAACGGTACTTCTGCACACATCAACAACAGCTCACGCTCACACACAAACTACAGCTACATAGATAGACTTAATCATATATATACACTGCTGCTCAAAACTTTGAGATCAGTAAGACTTGTAATGTTTTAAAGAAGTCTCTTATGCTCATCAAGGCTGTGTTTATTTGATCAAAAATACAGAAAAATGCAATATTGTGAAATGTTATTTAAAAATTAAATGATGGTTTTGTTTTAATATACTTTAAAATATAATTTATTTCTGTGATGCAAAGCTGCATTTTCATCAGCTGTTCCTCCAGTCTTCAGTGTCACATGATCCTTCAGAAATCATTCTAAGATACTGATTTATTACTTTATTATCAATGTTGGAAACTGTTGTGCTGCAACTGTTTTGATTCGTTTTTTCAGGATTCTTTGATTAACAAGTTAAAAAGAACAGCATTTATTTAAAATATAAATCTTTTCTAACAATGTAAATCTATGCTATCACTTTTTATTAATTTAACACATCCTTGCTGAATAAAAGTATTACTTTCTTTCTAAAAGAAAGAATACAAATGTACTGACCCCAAACTTTCGAACAGTAGTGTATATTGTTAGAAAACCTTTCTATTTTAAATAAATGATGCTCTTTTTTTCTTTTATTGATCAATGAATTCTGAAAAAAGTATCACAGATTCCAAAAAAAAAAATTTAAGCAGCACAACTGTTTTCAACATTGATAATAAATCAGGATATTAGAATGATTTCTGAAGGATCATGTGACACTGAAGACTGGAGTAATGATGCTGAAAATTCAGCTTTGCATCACAGGAATAAATTACATTTTAAAATATCTTCACATAAAAAACTGTTATTTCAAACTGAAAATAATATTTCACAATATTACAGTTTTTGTTTTTTCAGCCTTGATGAGCAGAAGAAAGTCTTTAAAAACCTTTAAAAATCTAAAATTTATATATATATATAAGAAATATTTAATATTTATCAAATAAATAAATAAAACCTTAAAAAAATTATAAAAAATACAAATAATAATGACAAACCTCTAAAAAAAACTTATGTACTTTATAAAGGTCAATGACCAATAAAGAGGCAAAAACTGTGACCCTGGACCTCAAAACCAGTCATAAGGGTCAATTTTTTAAAAAGATTTTTGATAGGATAGGACAATATTTGGCTGATATACAACTATATAAAGATCTGAAACCTGAGAGTGCAAAAAAAATCTAAATATTGAGAAAATGAAATATGAAGTTCTTAGCCATGCATATTACTAATAAAGATGAAGTTTTAATATATTTACAGTTGGAAATTTACAAAATATCTTCATGGAACATGATCTTTACTTAATATCCTAATGATTTTTGGCAGAAAAGAAAAATGGATAATTTTGACCCGTACAATGTATTGTTGGCTATTGCTACAAATAAACCCGTGCTCCAGGGTCACATATGTAATATTTAATATTCAGTGTAACAGTAGTGTTATATTTGTATATTGATAGCATGATGATTTCACGGGTTTCTGAAAAGAATATGCACATATGCATGAAGCGCACACACAGACGCAGGGGATTGTGGGATTGGCCAGACGGGGGCGACACAGAGCTGCTCAGTATTCCACTCAGAGCCCACTGCAGAGCTGAGGAGGCTGATGATGTCATCAGAGCGGGACGAGACGCCATTCAGACCCTCAGAAGAAGAACAGTGCAGCACCAATGAAATGAGACGCCACACTACAGCATCACACACACACACACACACACACACACACACACACACACACACACACACACACACACACACACACACACACACACACACACACACACACACACACACACACACACACACACACACACACACAGGGCTGTTTGCCAAATCACATACTTCTCTACATAGTAGACAACAACGAGCTGTATGTCTGAATTCACAGTATTCAAACCAAACTAAATGAAACTGAATGACCTGATTCTCACATGAAGCGCATCTGATGAACACTTTAGTATCCTGAGAGAGTTTCTGAATGACAGCGATGCTCACATATGGATGTAGTACGTCTAGAACATCTCCCTTTACAGCATAAATGACTTTGGATGAATGAGTGTCAATGCAATCCTTCTTCTTTTGGTCTGTTAAAGAGGAGACACTGCGGGCAAAACACTGTTTTTTCATGCACCTGTCCAGTTTGAGATGTTGGGCTTTTTCATAAAATGTTTTTCAGACTAGTGGAAAGAAAACACCCAAAAGACACTGTTAAGTCTTTCTTTTATAGCACTTTATCTATTTGTGTCAATAGGTTTCAATTACAATACAGATTTCTAAAATCAATAAGTGTTTTCTCCTACACTGAGCCATAAATCTCCACTTCAGCAGCACTTACACACACCACACTTTACATTTGTGTTCCTGTCTGTATCCTGAAGGGTTTTACAGAGGGGTTTGTTCATTTATAATTTGCTTGATTTTATACAACATTGTATTTCCCCCAAAATTGTGAAAAACTGTGTTTTCTGTCTGTTCTAAATATGTTTCTAAATTATGGAGTGACAAAACAAGAAATAATAAAAATTAAACAATTTTAAAACTATCCAGTGTTTAGATTGTTGTACTAGAAATGTATGCAAATAAGCGCATATTATAAATAATGCCTCATTTGCATATTTAAACCACATTTTAAAAACTTGTAATACAAAAAATGTTTGCAATCAATGTAATCAATCAACTGAGTAAGGTGATAACTAATTTAGTAGGTCATTTTTATTAACGTTAATTAATAGTCATTATTTTAATATGTTTAGCTATAAAGTTGGATTTATCTGATCCTACTTTTCACTGTTATTTCTACATTTTATTAAGCTAAACACTGTATTACACTCATGTAGTCAGTCATGTAATTCTGCAAAATGCAGTTTATGATTATGAAACATTAGTAAAAATAAAATCTGTAAACAAGCTGTAGGGAATGTTGTATATGTTCCCCTTGGGGTTCTCACAAGAAAATTACACTAAAAAACTTGAACTGGAACCAACAACAATAACCGAACTAGACAAAAGTATACAAAATATTTTAAATTAATAATTATAAATTAAATTATTTCTTTAGCCATCTTCAAGAAACTGCTAAAAACACATCTTTATTTGTGACCCTGGACCACAAAGTCATAAAAGTACATTTTAGTTTGTTAGGAGAGGACAATATTTGGCTACTTAAAATCTGGAATCTGAGGGTGCCAAAAAAATCTAAATATTGAGAAAATCACCTTTAAAGTTGTTCAAATGAAGTTCTTAGCAAAGCATATTACTAATCAATAATTAAGTTTTGATATATTTACGGTAGGAAATTTTCATGGAACATGATCTTAATATCCTAATGATTTTTTGGCATAAAATTAAATTGAAATGAAAAATGTTGACCCCCTACAATGTATTGTTGGCTATTGCTACAAATGTACCTGTGCTACCTAAGACTGGTTTTGTGCCTCAAGGTCACCTTTGATCCTCTAACTCTAGTATTCTCTATTATAATTCTATTTTATCTATTTGTTTTCCTTTTTAAAGACTTGCACTCTATTTGTTTTCTTTAAAAAAGGCGTCTAACACTAGCTTTCTTTATTCTATGTTTTCTTTTTATTTATTATATAACTAACAAAAAACAACAACAACAAAAAGCCTTGCTATGTGTACTGTGTTAGGCTAACTGAGACTTGTCATAGTCATTATTGTTGATCTTTTGTTGATTTTGATTTCTTCCATTGTCCTCGTACCATTGTAAGATGCTTTGGATAAAAGCGTCTGCTAAATGACTAAATGTAAGAAGGTTTAATATTTAGTTATTCTAATTTGGTTTTCAAAAAAATAACCAAAATGAAACCATATGGTGAAAACGCAAGGTTATGAGGCCTTATAACCTGAACACCATGCTTTAATGTTTCTGTTTCGGCGAAAGAAGGTTCTTCAGATTATAAAAAGGTAAGAAAGAGATGGTTCTTTAAAGGAACCAAAAATGGTTCTTCTATGACATACCTTTGAAAGCACCTTTATTTTTAAGAGTGTTGGAACCAAACAACACTAGATCCCACTGACTTCCACTGTACAGACATTTCTCAGAATCAGTCAGTCAAACAGGTTTGACAATTCAAGCAGTCAATGACGACAGAAGGTTTCGCTTTAAGAATCTGAATAAATGTGGCAGGCTGGTGGGATTTCATAAGTTCTTACATAAAGCAGTAGAACATAAAGTTCACACTAGAGCTTGAGTGACTAAAGTCTGAAACAAACACGTCTCTATAGCTGTGAGAGCAGCTGGAACACATGAGATCTCAGCAGCATCTGCCCATCAAGATCCTGAACAACCAACAGCACTGAGATCTGCTGCTCCACCTGCTGGATGATCCTCAAGAAGATCAAAACACACCAGAAGACATGGACAAACGTGAAAATCACCATCATGGATCTCTAGAGATCAGCAATTACTGGAAAATATCCCAAGAAGAACAAAACCTAGACTTCTAATTATACCGTATTGACCCAAATATAAGATGACCCTTCTTTTTCAAGATGTGAAACCAAATCTTGTGTTTCTTAATTTATTTTCGTATTGCATATTTATTTATTTTTTGTTTTGAAAGGATGGTTAATACTGGTAAAATGTACCAATAATCACATTAAAAAAATACACACTTTCTGATCTACAATAAAAATAACGGGTAGCCCATCATTATTTAACAATTAGTCTGTCCAACTCATAGCAGCCTACCAAAATGTCATTAACGGTAGAAGAGAAAACTTACTGTAGTCTTCAGATCTTATCGTTTTGACGACCAATTTAAAAAAAAAAAAAAAAATGTATTTCCAAGAAAAAAACATCATCTTACACTACCGTTCAAAAGTTTGGGGTCAGTACATTTTTATTGTTTCTTTTCTTTTTTTAAAGAAATTAATACTTTTATTCACCAAGGATGTATTAAGTTAAGAATTAAAAGTTTATTAAAAGTTAATAATAAATCATTTACATTGTTATAAAATATTTATATTTTGAATAAACACTGTACTTTTTAAACTTGTTATTCATGAAAGAATCCTGAAAAAAAAAATCACAGGTTCCAAAAAATATTTGTTGATATTTTCCAACATTGATCATTCTAATAATAAATCAGTGTATTAGAATGATTTCTGAAGGATCATGTGACACTGAAGACTGGAGTAACAGCTGATAAAAATTCAGCTTTTCATCACAGGAATAAATTGCATTTTAAAGTATGTTAAAATAAAAAACATTATTTTATATTGTAAAAACATTTTGCAATATTACTGTTTTTTTCTGTATCTTTAATCAAATAAATGCAGCCTTGATGAGCAGAAGAGACTTCTTTAAAGACTATTACAATCTTTTGAACGGTAGTGTATATTCAGATCAATGCGGTAATAAGAAATGCCTTAGACTCATTGTAATTTATAATGAGGGGCGGGGCTAACATTTAAACTGGGAAACGCCCACTTTTAGAAACGTATGTTCATACCTACATTTAAAAAAATACTAAATACTCAATTAGAGGTTCCCATAAATTGTCTTATGTCTGGCAACCCTTATTAACATATTTCACCGCTATAAAGGTACTTCCTTGACATTCTAATATTCCTGATTGTGGTACCCCCTTTTTGTTTTTATTTATTTATTTATTTTTCCATTTTTATTGAACTATTGCACAACCATCTTTGTTGTATTCCAATCAACATCATTATTAATATTAGGCATTATGTTCTTTAGAATAAAAATAAAGAGAGGAAAAAAAAGAAATGTATGTTCGCTGAGAGCTTTCAGTCACAGATTGGTTGGTTTTGAGCCAATCACTTGAGCTGTAAATGTCATGTGACCAGTGACAGTGATGGTCAATGACAACATATGTCGAATTTTACAATTACTAACCGTTTTTATATATAAAACGTACTTTTTATTGACCGCAGAGCATGTTTGCAAACAAATATAGTAACTACTAGACAGTACGCAATTTCAGACACAGACACATCTTAAGGTCCGCTTACTTTTACTGTTGTTAGGTGGATTTTCAAGGGAGGATTCTAGTCATTTTAATAGGAATCCATGATTGTGAATTTTGCATTTAAAGACCGATATTATTTAAAGATCATACAATCCTCATCAATAGTGACATTAAAACATATTTTAGTCTTAATATTAAGAAATGTTCATTGTGCACAAGCAGTACTCCTAAATTAACTAATTTCAGACACAGACACATCTTAAGGTCCGCTTACTTTTACTGTTGTTAGGTGGATTTTCAAGGGAGGATTCTAGTCATTTTAATAGGAATCCATGATTGTGAATTTTGCATTTAAAGACCGATATTATTTAAAGATCATACAATCCTCATCAATAGTGACATTAAAACATATTTTAGTCTTAATATTAAGAAATGTTCATTGTGCACAAGCAGTACTCCTAAATTAACTAAAGTTTAATTACAATGACAGTTATTTTAACTGCAAAAGAAGCACAGTTTATCTCATGTGTTCAACAGATTAAAATCACTTTCTAGGAAACTACTGCAAAGTATAAAAAAATGAAACTTGCTGCATCTGGTGAAAATTGTGTTAAATATTTTAAAAATTAATTTGTATGGGTCAAAATTATCCATTTTTCTTTTATGCCAAAAATCATTAGGATATTAAGATCATGTTCCATGATGATATTTTGTAAATTTCCTACTGTAAATATATTAAAACTTAATTTTTGATTAGTAATATGCATCGCTAAGAACTTCATTTGGACAACTTTAAAGGTGATTTTCTCAAGATTTAGATTTTTTTGCACCCTCAGATTGCAGATTTTCAAATAGTTGTATCTCAGCCAAATGTCGTCCTATCCTAACAAACCAGACATCAATGGAAAGAGTATTTATTCAGCTTTTCATAAAATATTGACCCTTATGACTGGTTTTGTAGTCATTTGAGATGTCACACAATGCTTTTGATCAAGGAATGTGTTTCCATCATCGTTTATGCGCATGTTTTCTTACTGGATAAAACTAAATATCTGCCTCAATGGAGCAGATAAATGCACATCTTTGTTTCCATCCAGCATTAATGTGAACAGTCACAGATTGATCTGAATGTTCTTCAGACAGGAGCTAACCAACCCACACTAACTAGACTAATCTTGAGCTTATGGTCAAACCTGAACTCGGCATGAAGAAAACAGCTTGATAAACATTAAATGCTCAACATGAAGATCATTAGATCACTAGAACATCAACACAAGTCAATTAACAACTCTGTAACGACACGTCATCAACATGCACCTAATGAACAGGCCACACACACACACACACACACACACACACACACACACACACACACACACACACACACACACACACACACACAGGTGAAATCAGCAGCAACACTAAACACACACATATGAGCTGCTCACACACCTGCTGGTTCTTCAGGAACAGTTTAAAGAGCAGCACAGCTCTCTCTCTCTCACACACACACACACACACACACACACACACACACACACACACACTGTGTGTTATATAAAGTGAGATGAGCTGCACACACACAGCTGTATAAATGAGACGCGAGCTCGAGACAGCGGCGCTGAACGAACGCACGCGCGTGAGAACGCTGCGGTATTTAGACACGTCGCGCGCACACGCACTCTCACACTCGCTCGCACACACACACACACACACGCGCGCGCGCGCGGGCGCGGGCTGCAGCGGTCTTACCTTAGTGGTCACTATACACAGGCAGTCCATGTCAGGACTGAGGGGCGACAGAAGCGCTGATTCCCCCCCACCCTCCCCGCTCTCTCCCTCCGCCGGTCGAGCCTCCTCTCCTCCTCGAGCGCCCGTTCACTCACTGTCTCTCTCTCCCTCTCCCTCTCTCTCTCTCTCTCTCCGTCTCACAGCTCGCGCGGGAGAGACAGACGGGTGGGGGGACGAGAACAACAGGACGACACGCGCGTGAAAACATGAGCGGAAACGCGAGGAGAGGCGGTGGGTGACTACTGTTGCCATGGCAGCCAACTGTTGTTGCTCTAGCAACTGTCGAGCAGTTGCCATGGAGACTGAGGGAGGCTGTTACCATGTGGAGCAGCGGTGCGGCAACGCGACTGACGCTGGGGGTCAAAGTTGACAGAACGATCCTTCATCTGTAAGTTCTTAGCAACACTTAAGTTTTTCGGCGTGGAATGACTGGGTTTCGTTTTCGGAATTTCGCTGAGAATCAATAAATGTGAGCGTGCTTCATTTGGCTGCCCCGTTTGTTTTGAAAATCAAGATGAAATCAAAATGGACTATTCTTATTTACCTTTTTCTTAACCTAAGAGTGGGCGTGGCTATTTGTAAATGTTATGGGCGTGGTTTCCGGTCTCATCGGCCAGTTATTTTTAGCTGTACAAAACAGCTTGTTATAACATTAAAGATTAAATTCTAAATATTTTGAGAATAAAGTTGAAATATTATGAGAATAAAGTTGAAACATTATGAGAATAAAGTTAAAATATTTTAAGAATAAAGTTGAAATATAATGAGAATAAAGTTGAAATATTTTGAGAATAAAGTTGCAATATAATGAGAATAAAGTTGAAATATTTTGAGAATAAAGTTGCAATATTATGAGAATAAAGTTGAAATATTATGAGAATAAAGTTGCAATATTTTGAGAATAAAGTTGCAATATTATGAGAATAAAGTTGAAATATTTTGAGAATAAAGTTGCAATATTATGAGAATAAAGTTGAAATATTTTGAGAATAAAGTTGCAATATTATGAGAATAAAGTTAAAATATTATGAGAATAAAGTTGAAATATTATGAGAATAAAGTTGAAATATTTTGATAATAAAGTTGCAATATTATGAGAATAAAGTTAAAATATTTTGAGAATAAAGTTGCAATATTATGAGAATAAAGTTAAAATATTATGAGAATAAAGTTGAAATATTTTGAGAATAAAGTTGCAATATTATGAGAATAAAGCTGAAATATTTTGAGAATAAAGTTGCAATATTATGAGAATAAAGTTGAAATATTTTGAGAATAAAGTTGCAATATTATGAGAATAAAGTTGAAATATTTTGAGAATAAAGTTGCAATATTATGAGAATAAAGTTGCAATATTATGAGAATAAAGTTGAAATATTATGAGAATAAAGTTGCAATATTTTGAGAATAAAGTTGAAATATTATGAGAATAAAGTTGAAATATTTTGAGAATAAAGTTGAAATATTTTGAGAATAAAGTTGAAATATTTTGAGAATAAAGTTGCAATATTTTGAGAATAAAGTTGAAATATTTTGAGAATAAAGTAGAAATATTTTGAGAATAAAGTAGAAATATTTTGAGAATAAAGTTTAAATATGAGAATAAAGTTGAAATATTATGAGAATAAAGTTGAAATATTTTGAGAATAAAGTTGAAATATTTTGAGAATAAAGTTGAAATATTTTGAGAATAAAGTTGAAATATTTTGAGAATAAAGTTGAAATATTTTGAGAATAAAGTTAAAATATTATGAGAATAAAGTTGAAATATTTTGAGAATAAAGTTGAAATATTTTGAGAATAAAGTTAAAATATTATGAGAATAAAGTTGAAATATTTTGAGAATAAAGTTGAAATATTTTGAGAATAAAGTTGAAATATTTTGAGAATAAAGTTGAAATATTTTGAGAATAAAGTTAAAATATTATGAGAATAAAGTTGAAATATTTTGAGAATAAAGTTAAAATATTTTGAGAATAAAGTTGAAATATTTTGAGAATAAAGTTGAAATATTTTGAGAATAAAGTTAAAATATTATGAGAATAAAGTTGAAATATTTTGAGAATAAAGTTGAAATATTTTGAGAATAAAGTTAAAATATTATGAGAATAAAGTTGAAATATTTTGAGAATAAAGTTGAAATATTTTGAGAATAAAGTTGAAATATTATGAGAATAAAGTTGAAATATTTTGAGAATAAAGTTGAAATATTATGAGAATAAAGTTGAAATATTTTGAGAATAAAGTTGAAATATTTTGAGAATAAAGTTGAAATATTTTGAGAATAAAGTTGAAATATTTTGAGAATAAAGTTGAAATATTTTGAGAATAAAGTTGAAATATTTTGAGAATAAAGTTGAAATATTTTGAGAATAAAGTTGAAATATTATGAGAATAAAGTTGAAATATTTTGAGAATAAAGTTGAAATATTATGAGAATAAAGTTGAAATATTTTGAGAATAAAGTTGAAATATTATGAGAATAAAGTTGAAATATTTTGAGAATAAAGTTGAAATATTTTGAGAATAAAGTTGAAATATTTTGAGAATAAAGTTGAAATATTTTGAGAATAAAGTTAAAATATTATGAGAATAAAGTTGAAATATTTTGAGAATAAAGTTAAAATATTTTGAGAATAAAGTTGAAATATTTTGAGAATAAAGTTGAAATATTTTGAGAATAAAGTTAAAATATTATGAGAATAAAGTTGAAATATTTTGAGAATAAAGTTGAAATATTATGAGAATAAAGTTGAAATATTTTGAGAATAAAGTTAAAATATTATGAGAATAAAGTTGAAATATTTTGAGAATAAAGTTGAAATATTTTGAGAATAAAGTTAAAATATTATGAGAATAAAGTTGAAATATTATGAGAATAAAGTTGAAATATTATGAGAATAAAGTTGAAATATTTTGAGAATAAAGTTAAAATATTATGAGAATAAAGTTGAAATATTTTGAGAATAAAGTTGAAATATTTTGAGAATAAAGTTGCAATATTATGAGAATAAAGTTGCAATATTTTGAGAAAAAAGTTGCAATATTATGAGAATAAAGTTAAAATATTATGAGAATAAAGTTGAAATAAAGAAGAAAAACACATTCATAATTTGTATGCCACAGCTGCATCGTCACAAACGTCTGTCATTTGCAGGTGTTTTCCAGCCTGACCAATTTAACAATTCAATCGATTTGAAAACATTTGACTGCAAGAAGACCTGAAAGAGCTCTGACACAATACACAAACACCAGTCTCTTTCACAACTTCTTGCGCTTTAATGGACATCTTGAACATTCAAGTGGTTTTACATTTGATTGGCTGACTGTTCACTTGTCTTTAATAATGTTTGAGCGTTATATTTGTTAGCCTAGTAGTGTCTTGAAGCTTATTTGTTATACAAAATAGCATGGGTCAAAAACTCTTTTATGTTTTGTGGCAGAGCCAGTGAAAGTTTGATCCACTGGCGGCAGAAGAAATACCCGATTTCTAGGTGAATAATCAAATGTTAGTAAACCAGTTTCACTACTCCAAATATTTAGTCTCAAACTTCTGCTAGTTTTCAGTTTAACTTTACAATCATATGATTAAGTTGACAAAATAGACAAAATATTAAATCAGACTAGACATGAAAAGCAGAAGAGTTTGACTGCTGGTGTTAGACTTCTGAAGCCCTCCTATATTCTAAATGAGACGCATGTTGTAGTTTGTAACAGTGTTGTTTCTCATCTCCTCCTCTGTTACCTAATGAAAGCGCTGATGGTTCAGTGCATGAAGTGTTGAATATTCAACCAGGTGTTATTTTGGTTAATGAAGCGCATCACGCAGGTATTTGAAGTGCTGCTATTTATACACACAACGACACAGAATAGAACACTGCAGGACTATGTGAATGAGAACACATCTTTTGTCTATTTTTTTCTTTTCATCAACACATCTGTGTTCTGATCTAAATAAAGATATAAAGGCCTGTTCACCACAAATACAATGACTATAATGAGTTCATACCACAACTATACTAATATTCTCATCTGATGAATGAGAAACACACTGACAGCCAATCACAATCCAGCCTGTATTGAAGAGCTGTTTAAAGCGACAGACGACAAAACTGCAGCACATGCTTATAAAAACAGAATAGTTATTATTTAACATGAACTGTAGTTATCATTATAATTATCATTACACCTAATGCTATTATCATTATTGCTGTAGTTCAGTTTATGGTTGTAGTTTAGTTGGCTTGAGAAAGACAATTTACTGAAATGCTATTTAAACTTATAGTTATTCTTCTTCAGAGACTAAAATGATCAACTCTAACTCCTAGAGCTTTAACTCTCCAAACTCCAAACTCAGTCCAGATCTTCAGACTGATCTGACTCCAGCTGCTGGATCTTTTCAGACTGATCCGACTTACGCTTTTCCTAAAAATGAGGATTAAAACTGGGAAAAATCCCATAGACTTACATTGAGGGAATGTTCAAATGATCAACACTATTCAAACTCACACTGAGAACACTCCTCAAACTAACCTTCTATCAACTAGATTTAGAATACAATTAAACTTGCTAATTATGCTAACAACATGCTAGTGTCCTTGCTAGTATGCTAGAATCATGTTAACAACATGCTAGTAACATGCTAGTCATGCTAAAAACATGCTAGTAACATGTTAATCATGTTAGCAACATGCTAGTAACTGACTAATCATGCTAGCAACATGCTAGTAACATGCTAATCATGCTAGAATCATGCTAGAATCATGCTACAACATGCTAGTAACTTGTTAATCATGCTAGCAACATGCTAGTAACTTGTTAATCATGCTAGCAACATGCTAGTAACATGCTAATCATGCTAGAATCATGCTAGTAACTTGTTAATCATGCTAGCAACATGCTAATCATGCTAGAATCATGCTACAACATGCTAGTAACTTGCAAATGATGCTAACAATATACTAGTAACATACAGCATGTTAGTAACTTGTTAATCACGCTAACATGCTAGTGACTGACAAATGATGCTAAAAATATGCTAATAACATGCTAATCGTGATAAAATCATGCTAGCAACAAGCTAGTAACATGCTAATATCATGCTACAACATGCTAGTAACTGACAAATGATGATAAAAACATGCTAATCGTGATAAAATCATGCTAGCAACAAGCTAGTAACATGATAATCGTAAAAAAATCATGTTAGCCACATTTCAGTAACTTGTTAATCATGCTAGCAACATGCTAGTCATGCTAGTAACTTGCTGTGTATCTACCTATTAACCTTTTTGCTTTTAAAACTACTTTAAACCTCAAACTATTTCAGACTGAAAACCATCAAACTTGATTAAAACTTTAAAACTTTTTTTAAACTTTCAGGTCCGGCTTTCTCTTTTTTTCTCTAGTTATTGTAAGTGTTGTTGAAGTCATTGTTATGATTACAGTTGTGGTTGTTGGTGTGAATGTTCTGGACTGGGCTTCAACAGCACTTGATCTAAATGTGGCATCACAGACCTCTATTGCTTGTATATACAGATAGTTTTACATTTTCTAAGCTAAACCTACTCCTCTTTCTGTGTTTTCTTTGATTACTTTAGTTTTATACCCTTTTTTTAGAGATTATGTCAGGTTTTGCTCACTTCTGGGTACAAATGTTGTCCTCAAAATATGGTTAAGTACACACACACACACACACACACACACACAGACACAGACAGACACACACACACAGACACACACACACACACACACACACACACACACACACACACACACAGACACAGACACACACACACACAGACACACACACACACACACACACACACACACACACACACACACACACACACACACACACAGACACACACACACACACACACACACACACACACACACACACACACACAGACACAGACACAGACACACACACACACACACACACACACACACACACACACACACACACACACACACACACACACACACACACACACACACACACACACACACAGACAGACACACACACACAGACACACACACACACACACACACACACACACACACACACACACACACACACACACAGACACACACACACACACACACACACACACACACACACTCACCAGTCCTGGAGTCAGCACTCGACTTCCTGTCTGATTCTCAAACACCGTCAGCTCATAAAACTCCTGAATATCTGTGGAAAAAACACACATACTTAATATTTAAGGACCAGAAACATACTGACAGCTAAAAGATTGCAGTAATTATGATCAGAAATACAGTAAACACTTAGAAAACTGAGGAAACATATTCAGTCATAAATATAAAACAGTGGGGACATTGAGAAATTAATACTTTTATTCATGAAGAGCACATTAAATTGCTCAAAAGTGACAGTAAAGACATTTTCTAATTGAAATAAATGCTGTTCTTTTGAACTTTCAATTCATCTGTGAATCCTGAAAAATAAAATATATGACCATTTCCACAACAATATCAGGCAGCACAACTGTTTCCAACACTGATAATAATCAGAAATGTTTGTTGAGCAGTAAATCAGGATATTAGAATGATTTCTGAAGGATCATGTGACACTGAAGACTAATGGCTGATAAAAAAAAAAAAGTCATGTTAATGCAATTTAAAACAGTGGTTTGCTATTTTAATACTTATACATCATTACTGCAGTCTTCAGTGTCACATGATCCTTCAGAAATCATTCTAAAATACTGATTTATTACTTTTATTATCAATGTTGGAAACTGTTGTGCTGCTTAATATCTTTTTGAAACCTGTGATAATTGTTTTCAGGATTCTTTGAAAAATAAAAGACTAAAAAGAACAGTATTTCTTTAAAATAGAAAACTTTTGTAACAATAAACACCTCATTCAAAGTTTGGGGTCAGTAAATGTTTTTTTTCTTTCACTTTTTGAAAGAAATTAAGCAAGGATGTGTTAAATTGATAAATAGTGATAGTAAAGACTTCTATTTTGAATAAATGCTGTTCTTTTTAACTTGTTCTTTCATCAAAGAATCCTGAAAAAATTATCACAGGTTTCAAAAAGATATTAAGCAGCACAACTGTTTCCAACATTAATGATAATAAAAGTAATAGTAATAGATCTGATGGATCATGTGACACTGAAGACTAATGGCTGATAAAAAAAATTCAACAGAAATAAATTATATGTTAAAGTATATTGAAATTGCAATATTTCGTTATATTTTTTTTTGTATTTTTGATCAAATAAATTCAACTTTGATGCGCATAATAAAAATAAAAATAAAATCTTACTGATCCCAAACTTTTGAGCAGCACTATATATTTATAGAATGAAAAAACAGCTGTTCTACATTGTAATATTTCACATTTTGACAGTATTTTTTTATTGAACAAATGCAGCCTTGATGAGATTTCTCTCAGAAACATTACACAAATCTTAACAATTCCACATTTGTGTCCGGCGGTGTAATTCAGATGTCTGATTAGTGGATTATGAATCATCTGAGCGTGTGATGATCCGCTCGTGTCTGTGTGTCAATTAAAAGCGTCTGGTCTGCCAGCAGGGAATCCTGACGCTGATTGACAGCGCCATTCATCCTCAGCGACCAATCACACGCCGCTCAACCTGCCAAGCCCCGCCTCCAGTGACCTCTCTAATCTGTGTGAGTAAATCTCCCAATGACAGATTACACACTAAATATAGAGAGTACCGACACTCGCCGCTGATTAGCTCTGTGTGTGTGTGTGTGTGTGTGTGTGTGTGTGTGTCTCACCCAGCAGAGCCTGAAACAGGTCACTCTGAAAGATGGTCAAGAGTCTCTCAGCACGATTCCTGAAACCTTCATCACCTGCTGACTGACAGGCTTCCATCGCCTGCAGCGCTCGCTCCGTATCTGACACACAAACACAGCATTACACACACGGAACAGATTATAATGTGTGTTACTGTAACCCTGAACATAACACATATGTAATCACCAGCAGCACAGAGCATCACAGAGACAGACCTGAAACATCTCACACTCACACTCAACTCAATCTTCATTTAGAAACTGCTTTTAATAATATAGATTGTGTCAAAGCAGGAAAATAGTGTGTCAATGATGCAAAAGGCTAACAGTAAACACACACACACACACACACTCACTCACACACACACACACACACACACACACACACACACACACACACACACACACACACACACACACACACACACACACACACACACACACACACACTCAGAGCGGAATGTCTCACCTTCTCGTTTGAGAGGCATGTCTGCTGTGGTTGTCTCTGATGTGTGTCCGTCTCCAGCTGTCGTTTGATCCTCTGAACTTAAACCTCTTTAGGGCTTTGAGCCGCTGCCCCGCGGCCTGCTGGGAGATGTAGTTCAGCCTGGCCATCTGTCAATCAAACACAGCCTTCATCAGGACTGAGTGAGTGAATGAGACAGACTCACCAATATGATGTTTCCTCTGTAGATCTGTTTCGAGGGGTTAAAACACACCTGTCCTCAACACACATTCATTCATGACTACAGTACAAACACACACTCATTCATTTTTAGCACTAGTGAACATTTAATAAAATGTATTAACTGATTACTTCCAAAATAAAACTTTTCTTAACATGTGCTCACCCCCTTGTCATCCAAGATGTTCTTTCTTTCTTCAGTCGCAAAGAATTTAATTTTTTTAGGAAAACATTCCAGGATTTTTCTCCATATAGTGAACTTCAATGGTGCTCAACGGATTGAAAGTTAAAAATGCAGTTTTTAATCCTTCAAAGGACTCTAAACGATCCGATCTGAGGAATAAGAGTCTTATCTGGTGAATACTTTTTAACCTCAAATGCTGGTCTGCTACAGTTAGGGTATGTCTAAAAATTCCCATCTCATTTTCTCCTCCAACTTCAAAATCATCCTCCATCGCTGCAGAAGTACAGACCCAGTGTTTACAAAGTGAACGTGCAAAGAAGATCAAACACACTTTACAAAAAAAAAAAAAGTTAAAACTGTGATGTAGGATGATTTTGAAGTTAGAGAACAAAATGAGATGGCAGTTTTTAGACATGCCCTAACTGTCTTGAACTGGAGTACACAGAGAACACATGTGCATCGCAGAGCTAGACAAGACCAGCATTTGAGATCAAAAAGTCTATAAATATAACTTTTTTTAAGCAAATAACTGATTGTTTCGCTAGATAAGACCTTTATTCCTCGGCTGGGATCATTTAGAGTCCTCTGAAGCTGCATTGAAACTGCATTTTTAACCTTCAATCCATTGAGCACCACTGAAGTCCACTATATGGAGAAAAATCCTGGAATGCTTTCCTCAAGAAACATAATTTTTTTGCAACTGCGATGTATCATTTTTATTCTTTAATACTCAGTGTTGATGTGTCAAGTCACATTTATTTTCATAAGAAATCATATCTGCATGAGTGTGTGTTCGTGTGTGAACATCATGATGCTGGATATTGTTTTCTGAAAGACCAACAGCTCTGCTGCCCTCTCCTGGTGACACACACACACAGTCTTCAAACAGGTTGTATAGACCTGCTAGTTTTTCTATCTTTAGAAATATAGTCTCATCTAAACTGTCATGCAGCTATTTTTAGCAGGCCATCTGATCTACAGACATAGTTTTAGTGATGGGAATAATGACTGTGTTGTCTTCTGCAGAGACAGCTCAAACTGAATTTCTTTGATAACTGGTCATTTTTGCAGAATTAACATTCTGTTAATCACTGTTTTCAGACTCTAGTTTAGGTTTCATTTGTAGGATAGTTCAGCCAAACATGATCATTCTGTCCTCATTTACTCCAAAATTTGTGTTTCAGAATAAAAAACTCATTCAGGTTTGACGAACGTTGGGAGCCAAATCTTTTTGGACCCCATTGACTTTCATTGTATGAACAAAAACATATGACCCTGGACCACAAAACCAGTCATAAGGGGCAATTTTGCAAAACCGAGAGTTATATATCATTTCCATTGATGTCTGGTTTGTTAGGATAGGACAATATTTGGTGGAGATACAACTATTTGAAAATCTGGAATCTGAGGGTGCAAAAAAATCTAAATCTTGAGAAAATCACCTTTAAAGTTGTGCAAATGAAGTTCTTACCAATGCATATTACTAATCAAAGATTAGGTTGTGATATATTTACAGTGGGAAATTTACTAAATATCTTCATGGAACATGATCTTAATATCCTAATGATTTTGGCATAAAATTGTTAATTTTGCCCTCCAAAGGCAAAGTGCAGTAACTACGCCAACACTGAAACTGAGAAAAAAGCCTTTAAAGTTTAGACCCTGTATGGTATTAGTTTGGATTTTGTAGTTACTGCAATTTTGACACTCGTTTCTCTAAAACAGGACAAAATTGAACCAGGAGACTTTGCCACAAGACAAAACAGTTGTCACAAAGTCCATTTTAAGCCTTAACTCAATTTTGACCAAATGTGTAGTTACTGCGCTTTGCCTTTGGAGGGCGGAATTGTTGGCTATTGCTCCAGAGTCAGATATCTGAAAGTCATTCAGAATTCAGTTGAAGATTAAAGAAGCTTCTGTGTAAGATTCATCTGTCATTATTATAAACCTAAAACATTTTTATCAGGACTGAATCAGAGTGAAAGACAAAAGAGATCAGAAACACATCAGATTTATTCGCATGTGGAAGCGGCTCAGATCAAAAACATCAGGTATGAGCGTCAGCTGCTGAAGGAAACCATGAAGAGTGTCCTGAACACGCGTGTGCATGTCAACGTGTTCTTAGCGTCACTCAGTCTGTCGTCCATTCAAACACAAGGACGTCCATGTGACCGGACCACAGCCAGTCTGAGGTCAGAGGTCAAACAGTCACCGCTGCGGCAAACAGTTAAGAACGGAGCAAACAGGAAGTAGTCCACAGGAAGAAACACACCTTAGATGCACAACTCGACAACACCACAAGTGTCTGTGTTCATTCGGATGATCACATGATGATTCCAACGCTGAAACTCACTTCCTGCTGGAGGAGGGGTCTTTGTGGAACAGGTAAATCGACCTCTGAACACCTGAAAGCAGAATCAAACGTGACCGTTTCAGAAATCCTGATCAGTGCATCTATAGAATCATTTACTAGATCATCAATAAACCAAAGTCTTAAGTACGACGGCTATATGTGTAGCAATAGTTAAATATAAATATATTTTTGACTATTGCTACAAATATATCCGTCGTACTTAAGACTTTGGTTTATTAATAATATATGCATTATTGTATGGAGAATGTATGGGTTGAAATTAGCCATTTTTCTTTTATGCCAAAAATCATTAGGATATTAAGATCATGTTCCATTACGACATTCAGTAAACTTCCTACCATAAATATATTAAACTTAATTTATGATTAGTAATATGCATCACCAAGAACTTCATTTGGACAACTTTCTCGGCGATTTTCTCAATATTTAGATTTTTTGCTCCCTCAGATTGCAGATTTTTAAATATAGTTCTATCCTAACAAACCATACATCAATGCAAAGCTTATTTACATAAAAGAAAAAAACTATTAACCTTCATGCTTTGTGGTCCAGGGTGACATTTACTATAGAATTTACACTAAATAATATTTTTAATTTATTCATAATTTATTGCTTTTAGTAAGTGTTTTTTGTTGTTTGCATTTCACGTTTGTATAATTTTATTTCGTATTAGCTTTTCCTCACTTTATAAATCCTCATGTGGGAAACTGCTGCATAACATGATGTTTGGTGTTGATGAAGTATTACAGTTTGTCTTAAAGTATTAAATAAAGTGTTAAATTGTTCAATCATTGTGGTACAAAGTAATCCTATTCAGATGTCCGTGTTAAATGAGTAAACAAGGTCAAAAGTAAGCCAACAGTAGTGCAATTAGAATATCTAATAGATTGCATTACTAACTACAATTTTCATCATGTCATTTGTAATCAGTAACAGATTACAATTGAAGTAATCTGTCCAACACTACACACAGTTCATCTCATATTATCTCAATATCAATTTATTGCTTAATAAACACTGATAGGAGCGTCATATCCTCAAATCAGTTTACGCTCACTTCCTCAGAATCAGAATAAAAGCCCATGATTCACATCTGAACACTAGAAATCAAGCTGAATTAGAAATTAACTCATTAACTGAAATGACTGATTCCCAAACGAAACATTTTGGGGTGGGCAATATTGAAAAAGATAAATAATATTGATAACGATAATAAGACGATATTTGGCCGAGTGTGTTGTTGTGCGTGGACAGCTGACTCCTGAAGTTTGTGATATTCTTTATATTCGTTCACAGCAGGGATAGAAATTAATCTTTTACAAAAAGATTAAATTGAATTTGACCTTTCATGGGCACTTTTACCTTTATAAAGCCTTACTTTTTTGTTCTAAAAGTGTGCATCTTTTGATTCAAACTCTTACATTTGGGCTGTTACCAGGCAAATCAAATCAGTCTCAACTAAATTCATCTTTGCACTGCAGAGGAAACACAGAACCTGCGTCTGAAGCAGCATTTAGATGTATTTACACACTGTTTGATGCAGCTCTGAGAGACATGGAATGCTTTAACCTGCAGTTACAAATACATAATGTTTTAATATTTTAATGTTTTTATGTTTAAAATGATTTAAATTGAAAAGATACTTTAAATGTGAAACGAAAACCGCCAGAAGGTGGCAGCAGGTCACTGTTGATAAGCGAGTCATTGGAATAGAAACAAATCATTTAAACGCAAAAACAGCCAATACAGTGTCTAAAACTAAATTTAATATTAACTTGTTTATTGAACTGTTGTATAAAATCAACATCACATTTGTAATCATGCTGACTTTTGGAGAAAAAAAACACTCTTTGTGCAATATTGATTAACTATATGAAATGATGCAAATATATACTATATATACTGGTTTAACCTCGCTTACTAGGCTTTTCAATGTAATGCAGGTGTGCACTCTATAGGTGTGTTTTGTTTGCTTTTCACGATATACCTGATAATGTCAAATTGCACATTGTTAAAACAACAATTATGGTATTATCACACACCCCTAGTTGAACCTGAATATGTAATTAGAACTGAAATCATTGATTCCTGATCAAAAAAGTGTTGCGACAGTGCCACTGATTTTCCCGTTCATTACTGTGAAGTGACTCTGAATCATCTGCTGTAGAAATGAACTTGACTTGAGTGTCATTTACTCTAGACGAGTATGTGTGGGTGTGCAGTACCGTTAGGACCGCTGTGGGGCGTCCCGATCAGTTCGTAGCTGCTGAAGCCCACATCAGTCGTCAGGAAGGAGCTGAACTTATCCGGCTTCAGTCTGATGCTCCTGTAGTTCCTGTACGTCACTTCCTGAACACACACACACACACACACACACACACACACACACACACACACACACACACACGATCAGCTACAGCTTACATCACGTCTGTTAAATGATCCACTGCTATACTACCCTCCAAAGGCAAAGCGCAGTAACTACACATTTGGTCAAAATTGAGTTAAGGCTTAAAATGGACTTTGTGACAACTGTTTTGTCTTGTGGCAAAGTCTCCTGGTTCAATTTTGTCCTGTTTTAGAGAAACGAAAGCGTCAACATGTTTGACTAGCTGCCGTAAAAAATTTAAAGGCATTTTTCTCACTTTCAGTGTTGGCGTAGTTACTGCACTTTGCCTTTGGAGGGCAGTATACACCAGGGTCAAAGGTCACTGAAGAACATGTGCACATGCAAAAAAATCACTAAAATCCTAAGCATAAATTAAAATGAGTTAAAAGTATTAAAAATTAGATAACTTTTTCAGAAATATCACAATTCTTTGTCATGTTGGTTTTACTATTTAACAATTTTTCTGAGCAGAACAGCCAAACTAATTTTTTTTTTTAAACAAAGCCTTTCAAGGTAAATAATTTGTGACCAAAGCTTAAAAAATAAAAAAAGATTTAAAAAAAGTGAGCGAGTGAGTCATTATTTTATCTTCTTATTAGATCTTGACATTACAAACGAACATAATACAAATAAATCTTATTTTCCAGGTACAGTAGGTGTATTTAGCAGAAGCATTCAAGAACTTGGATTGGCTAATATAAGAAGTGAAACACTATTTACTTATACACATTAATTGTACATTTACTCTTATTAAAGCAACTTCTGCCCTCCAAAGGCAAAGCACAGTAACTACACATTTGGTCAAAATTGAGTTAAGGCTTAAAATGGACTTTGTGACAACTGTTTTGTCTCAATGCAAAGTCTCCTGGTTCAATTTTGTCCTGTTTTACAGAAACGAGAGAGTCAACATGTTTGACTAGCTGGCGTAAAAAATTTAAAGGCATTTTTCTCACTTTCAGTGTTGGCGTAGTTACTGCACTTTGCCTTTGGAGGGCAGAACTGTGATAAAGTTCTTCAGTCAACAGCAGTGAGAGATTTTCCTCTTTGTGTGTTTGTGTTATTAACATTAAAATAATAGTTCACACAAAAATCAATTCTGTCATGGTTTTTTTACTTTTATAGCATCATTTACTCACTCTCAGGTTGTTTTAAACCCTTTTTTTCCTGTTTAATGTGTGTTGTCAGTTTGTGAAGACAACCACCCTACAATGATCAAAATACACCCAGTGGTATTTACGCAGAGGATTAACGTTACTTTCGTTTTAAAAAAGAAAGCACCGATCCTGATCTACATATGCGTCTATGTTCGTGTGAATCGTTCCTGATGGAGCTTCACTCACAGCAGAAGTGAATTCAAGGTTTTTTTTATGCATCTTTGCAAATGGCTAAATGCGGCTAAAGTAAACATCACGTCTCATAATCCCTCAGCAGAGAGGGGCGGGGCATGCAGAGCTCATTTGCATTTAAAGGGGCCATGCAATAAATTGAGTTGATTTTTAGCAGAGCTGATTTTGACAAGGTAAAAGGGTGTTTTTTTTACACTACTATTGAGAATTTTTAACCAAAGTATATTAGAGACTTTTCATTAAGACCCTAAAGAATCATATCAACTTGTTGAAAATGGGCATCCGATCACCCCTTTAAAGCAAATAATGTAGTTTTGTGATAAAGTGCAGTGTTGTGTAAGTGTAACTCTACAGCTGAGCTAACACTGATGTGAATGTATGTTGTGTTGTACTACAGTATTATTGAGATGACAATATTCCTCCAAAAGCTGATCATCCACGACTAAAAACCATCATATCGCATATTTCGCATATTCATATTTTTACTAAATGAATCGCATTTGAGGGCCTAAACATGCCCGAAAACCCCTGAAACTTTGCACACACATCAAACCTGGCGAAAATGTACGTCTGATATGGGTTTCAGAAGTGGGTGTGGCAAATGGCTCGATAGCGCCACCTGTACACGTTCAGCAGTGTGTGCTTTCAGCTGTGATTCACGTACATGCACGAAAATTGGTAGACACATGTAACACACCAATACCTACAAAAAAGCCTCTTGGAGCAAAATTCTAACCCCAACAGGAAGTTGGTTATTTGAGTCTCTGAGAATATGGAGGAAAAACAGGTCAGTTTTATTGAGTGTATTTGAGGTGTTACCGTGAGTCTCTTGCGGCGGCTGTAGGAGGTCCAGGGCTGAGGTTCGAGGATCAGCACTCCTCCAGGTAACAGGTGTCTGTAGATGCGCTGAAACAGTCTCCGGATGCCGGCGTCACCGTAGTTCAGATGAACCCACTTGGTCAAACTCAGACACAGAATCACGTCGTATTCAGCACACTGGGACACCGCCGCCTCCTCACTGTCCGGCACATAGTCGCCCTGAACACACACACACACACACACACATTAAACACACATTAAACACACACCATCATCAGCTGCTCAGCAGGTTCAAGAACACAGTGACTCTAGAATGAAATCAGTCTGGGAATGAACTAATCCAGACTAAAACACACAGACAGACATGTCAAAGCCTGACACTCAGAAGGTGTGGCTGAACCAACAGACGACATTCGCATTTCAAGACACAAACATTAAACTCAGAGACAAGACTTAACTAATTTGAAGCCTTATTTTTTGCATTTATTCAGATATAACATCCAGAATATATACAAGTTCGTGTGCATATAACATATGTAAGATAAACGCTTTAGTCTTCTTTCAGTATCATTCATTCACTAATATGGCCATGTATACTGTATCTGAAGACAAATCAAATCAAAACCTGTCATCAAAGTTGTCCTAAAACCAAAACAATACCAGTTTATGTCTTAACAACTTTGATGAACCTTTCTGATCCACTTTAAATGTTGACTACTGTATTTTGAAACTAGATTTTATTTTTATACTTTCAATTTTAGTTAGTTTTAGTAATTATGTTGTTTTTGTCCATTTTATTAGTTTTTTAAAATTTACATCTATATAAACTTATTTTAATTTATGCGTTTTAGTATTTAAAATAAAAAATAGAAATGTTGCTTTGCCAATTTTTTCAGATTTTTTTTTGTGTGTATGTATATATATATATATATATACACATACAGAATAGGTGCAACAACCCACAACCAAAAAACACATTTAAAAAGCATTTAAGTATTTAAATCTTGTATGTCTACTAAGATCTTTTTATTATCTGTTGAAACCCACAATACTATTTAAAATATTAATAAGCTTAATATCCATCAAATCATCATTTATTGGGTACTTTCAAATGGGAGGAGGCTGTCCTGAATCCGAACCCCTACATTTCAACTTATGAAAATGATATTTAAATTATTTTTGTATTTTGTTTTTTCATTGTTGTTTTTGAAAGTAACCTTTTGATTCTTTTAAAAAAAAGTTAAGTTTCAAAAAATAGTTTACATTTTCTTTGTACATTATGAAACTTTATGTAAAGAAGAAATGTGTCCTGCATTTTTCACATCACCACCGAAACACTGGCAGAGATTAATTTTAACTAAACCCATAAATTTATGATCAGAATACCTTCCTGTGTCCCTCTCTCTCATAGCCACATGCTGAGTAGACAGGCCCAATCATTTTGAGGTAAATGTGTTCAAAAGTCTGAAAACTCACTTGACTCACTCAACTTAAAGAACGTCACTACTGAACATATAGTTTCTATAACTAAACACTTTTTTGGGGAATTATTACCAAAAATGTCATAAATCACACTTGAAATATTATAAAAAATTTAATTGCTATGGATTTTCCTCTGAATTTGAATTTTTTTCCTCTGAAAAATAAAAAATACAAATGTAACCCTTCTAATTAAATTAAGTATTACTGTGTTTCGGTAGTGACAAATTCGTGGAGAGAACAAATATTCCAAAACTTCCTGAAAATACAATATTAGAATTAACTGCACGATTAATAGAAATGTATACCTTGGATATTATACAATTTGCATACATACACATTTGTTAAGATGTTTCCCTTCACCAATTCTGTAGTATGGCCCATACACTGCCACTCAAACATCTGGGATCAGTAAGATTTTAAATGTTTTTGTTTTTTGTAAAGTCTCTTATGCTCATCAAAATTCCATTTATTTGATCAGAAATACAGAAAAAAAAAAATAATACTATGAAATATTATAGCAATTCAAAATAACTGTTTTTTATTATAATATACAAATCTGAATTTTCATCAGCTGTTACTCCAGTCTTAAATGTCACATGATCCTTCAGATATCATTCTAATATACTGATTTATTATTAAATGTTGGAAACAGCTGTGCTGCTTAATATTTTTTTGAAACCTGTGATACTTTTTTCATGATTCTTTGACGAATAAAGAGTTCAAAAGAACAGCATTTATTCAAAATAGAAATAATTTCTAAGTCTTTACTATCACTTTTTTTCAATTGAACACATCCTTGCTGAATAAAAGTATGAATTTCTTTCAAAGAATAAAAGAAAAAAAAAAACTTTGAACAAGGTGTTTGTTACAAAAGTTTTCTGTTTTAAATAAATGCTGTTCTTTTTAAAATTTTACTGATCAAAGAATCTGAAAAAAAAAACTGATAATTTATTGAATGAATGATTTCTGAAGGATCATGTGACACTGAAGACTGCAGTAATGATGCTGAAAAATCAGCTTTGATCACAGAAATATTTTAAATTGCATTAACATTTCACATTATTACAGTTATTCCTGTACAACTGTGCCTTGATGATCAGGAAAGTCCTTTAAAAAGAATTACAAATCTTACTAATACCAAACTTTTGAGCAGCAGGATGCATGTTCTACTTGAGTTAATGTTTACCTTTATTTCAAGCTATGCTTTTGTTATTATTTTAGTTTAACTTTTTTTTCTTATGTTCAACACAAACAAAGACATTTTGAAGAATGTTGTCAACAGCTGCTGATTAACCCTAACCCTAATGTTCAACAGAAGAAAGAATTGAAACAAGTTTGGAATGATATGAGAGTGACTGAGGTCAGAAAATCAGACAGAATTGAGCAATAAAACTTGAGAATGATAGTCACACACACACACACACACACACACACACACACACACACACACACACACACACACACACAGATTACCTTCAGGAAGTGTATGTTGCTGGGGAACACTCCCGGGATGTGAGGCATTATGGGAGGTGCGGCGATGGGTCCACGGCAGCGTGTGAAGGAGACAGGAAACCTGCGTAACGCCTGAACGCGGTCCAACTGCAGACCCATCAGAGGTGCCAACCCCAGCTGACCTCCGGCCTCGACCTCTGACCCCTCACCCGACCCGCCCACTTCTGCTTCCGACCTCGTTCTGTCGTCCGACCCGCGCAGCTCCGACAAGAAGTATCGCAGGTTCTGACGTGCCATCTGCACCAGCGCCCCGTCGATGTCCACACCCAGGATGCGCTCGGGGTTCCAATGCCTGGCGATGGCGAGGGTCACGTGACCCGTGTTGCACCCCGCATCCAAAACTTTCTTTCCGCGGAACCACTCGGGTTTGAACACGGCCAGGCGTGGGTCTGCGGTCAGCGACGGCGTGCGGTAACCGTACTGATGGCTGTAGCTTCCGTAATGGAAGTTTCGCTGCGTCCTGCGCCTCCTCTGCTGGGTTTTCTCCGCCCTCAGAGGCGGAGCTCCGCTGACTCCGCCCACAACCGGAGTGTGGAACGACTGGCTGACGGACGGAGTCGGCGTGATGGACAGGCGCTCCGAGCGGCTGCAGGTTCGCCTGCGCTTCTTGTGTTTGGACGGCTGAGGGGCGGAGCTAGACGCGGAGGGGTGTGACCGCCGGCGCGGGAGGATGGGCGTCACCACTTCGTCGCGGCAGTTGATGGACGTGTTGAGTTCGTAAGGCCGCGGCGACTCCTCCACAGGCTTTTTGGAACTAATAACAGGAAATAGCGCACCTGGCTCCGCCCCTTCGTTCACCTTTAACTTCTCGCCATCCGGAGGCTCGGCGGTCGTTCCCGGATGGTGTCGGTTGCGATGTCTGCGTCTGTTTTTTAGGGGCGACACCAACACCCCCGCTGCTTTGTCTCCGCCGCGTCCGCTTAGATTCAAAGGATCTGTGATGTCCTTCGGAATCAGGATCTCCACCGGGTCACGGTTTTTGCTGGGAAGCGGCGACGATTTGGGCGTCTCTGCGTTGAGCGCCTTACTAACCTCCTCGTCCAGCAGACTGTTGAGGTTCAACGGATCGAAGATGTTCCCGCCCATCAGGAATTTGGAGGGCAGAACAGGGTCACATTCGGAGTTGGCGCGGCGTCGGCGTTTGCTGAGACTGGGGTGTTTGAACAAACTCATGCTATAGCGACGCTTGTTCGGTTTCTGCGCCGTCTCGCCCTGCGGCGCCAGGCCGTTTTTGTCCTGAGGCGTCACGTGATTGGTGGCGAGTTCGCTTAGCACCATGTTAGCGGTCACCTCATCCTGGATGGCGATGGGCGGAGGGAGGGCGTGCAAACTCGCCCCGCCGGCGGCAGGAAGCTCACTCTGGACGGACATCACGGCCCACATCCATCAGCCTGTAATGTGACTGTGTGGATCCTGCAGAAAACACAACAGTTAGCAAATGGACATTAAAAAAAAATCAAGTTCTACTTGTCATCCAGGATGCTATGAGTTTGTCAGAAACTCTTCATACTTACTTGACAACAGTCAGTGTAGTTTTAGATGCATTAATGTGCTTGAGATCCACGTGTTACATCTGTCACTCATTTAAATCCGCCACGCCTTGCTCATTTAATAACTCCGCCCCTGGACTCACTGCTCATGAATAATGTTGGAGAAACGCGATATCCGAAAGCTCCCTCCCCTATTCGACACAAACACACACGTACCTTACCTCTCTCTCTCTCTCTCTCTCTCTCTCTTTCTCTCTCTCACACACACACACACACACACACACACACACACTACTAAACGCGATCGTTTCTCCGCCGTGAGTAACGTAAACACGCACGCGAAAAGCACACAAAATTACCTCACTATATAAAGCGACACATCCGCGCGCACAAACATAGCTGCGCTGCACTAGAGCTCCTGTAAATATCAGAAGTACTCTCTAAAATGGTGATGATTAAAAACAGCACTTTGATCTCTCAAATGTTCAAGAGTGCGTGAGCTCGCGCTGCTCCATCTCGCGCTGTGGCACAGCAGACCCGCGCACTTATATATCCCAGCGCGGAGCGACACTGACTGACAGCCGCGGCAGCCAATCAGAACGTAGGATGTACGCTGAGGCCCAGTGGATGACCAATGGCTAAACTCGGAACGAAGGCATGTGCTCTCGGTCACCGCCCCTCCCCCTCGGTGAATAGGTATCCAGCTGACTGCCTGCGCTGACCCGACACAAACTAGTCAATATTATCGATAAAAACAAATATCACCTGCTGAAGACCAAAAATAGCTTGTATGTTTAATTAGAATTCATATCTGTGGGAAACCCCTTTGTGCTGCTTGAGCAAACAGTCAGGAACCTGACATAGGCACCCGTCACATGTGTAAACAAGCCCTGACTGAGTTCATCAGCACTGAACTGACGCTTATAACAGTAACCAGCGACTCAATAAACATGTAAACACGCGTTGTGTGACGGTGACATTGTGCAATGTGTGAAATTAACGCCGACAGCGAGTTTTTAAACAGACCCTCCCTCATTTCTGCAGGGGAAGGGGGTTTCTGGGTAATGGAGTTCTGTAGTCCAACCTGTTGCAAAACTTTTTTCTCTCTCTCTCCTCAGAAGGATCCAGAAGAAATGTGAGCTTGATCCAAGACTCAGTCAGTGGCAAAACAATATATGTGTATTGCTTTCTTATCACATTGTTTGAGTTGTAACTAACTGTATTTGGAGAGGAAGAGAAGGGATGGAAGGGAGTCTATTTCTTTTTGTAGTAACTATGTTGTGTATATTTTAGTTATAGCAAACATAGAGGCATCTCCAATAAAAAAATAAAAAATAAATGAAGGGAAGTGAGATGAGGCGTCAGGAGCGCGCGTGAGTGGATGATTGACAGCTGCAGTGAGGGCGCGCGCTCTTAACGGTCTTCTCTGAGGCGTTCCGTCAGACTGATGTCAAATTATTCATATTTTATCAGAAATACTGGTCGTTTGTCTTGTTTAACGACAGGAATTAATTAGAAAGAACGCAAGCAGTAAGTCACATCAGTTCTTTGGGCTCCTGCAGTCCACATTTATTCTGGTTCGAAAGTATAATGTTCTGTCTCATTTATTCTGTAGTGATTATTCAACAAACACCACATTCAAGTTATTGTTTTTCAGTAGGGTTGAAATGGAAATGGTGATGAACTAAGTGAAAATTATGACATACTGAGCCGAAATTCTGATAGAAAGTTATGAGATAAAAAAGTTAGAATTATCATTTGACTCATTACTTCAGGGCTTGGATCGCGAATCATTTGATTTAGATCAGAACAAAACGGATTCGCGAATCATTTAATCTAGATCGCAACTTCGGATCTTGGTTCGCGAATCATTTGATGTAGTTCGGAGCTTTAGAACGAGTTTGCTAATTTGCATATTGCAAATCTTTTTTTCATATTTTTTTTTATGAAACGGTACAAATAATCAAACCATTAAGGCAGTACAGTTATAAAAACAAAACAAAAAAGGAAGGCAAAAAGTACGAGGTTCAAGAAAATGAACCATAGTTTTAGTAAAATAAAGGAAAAATAGTAACAATGTTTTATGGCATAGTAGAACCACACTTTTACTACACCTACCATGGCTTAACTATGGCTAGTGAATCAAAGCTATGGTAAATTTGTGGATACCGTGGTTTAACTACACTGCTCAAAAAAATAAAGGGAACACTTAAACAACACAATGTAACTCACTGTCAAACTCAATTCCTGGAGGGCCACAGCTCTGCACATATTCGCTCCAACCCTAATCAAACACACCTGATCCAGCTAATCAAGGTCTTCAGGATTACTAGAAACTCCAAGCAGGTGTGAGCTGGAGCTGGTTGAAGCTAAACTCTGCAGAGCTGCGGCCCTCCAGGAATTGAGTTTGAGACCTCTGATGTAACTTCAAGTCAAAGGTGGGGTTGTGCTTACAGCTCAACACAGTGCAGGACGTTTGGCATTTGCCAGAGAACACCAAGATTGGCAAATTCGCCACTGGCGCCCTGTGCTCTCCACAGATGAAAGCAGGTTCACGCTGAGCACATGACAGACGTGACGGAGTCTGGAGACGCCGTGGAGAACGTTCTGCTGCCTGCAACATCCTCCAGCATGATGGGTTTGACAGTGGGTCAGGAATGGTGTGGGGTGGCATTTCTTTGGAGGGCTGTGTGTGCTCGCCAGAGGTAGCCTGACTGCCATTAGGTACCGAGATGAGATCCTCAGACCCCTTGTGAGACCATATGCCGGTGCGGTTGGCCCTGGGTTCCTCCTAATGCAAGACAATGCTAGATCTCATGTGGCTGGAGTGTGTCAGCAGTTCCTGCAAGACGAAGGCATTGATGCATCTGGGACATCATGTCTGGCTCCATCCACCAACGCCACGTTGCACCACAGACTGTCCAGGAGTTGGCGGATGCTTTAGTCCAGGTCTGGGAGGAGATCCCTCAGGAGACCATCCTCCACCTCTTCAGGAGCATGCCCAGGCATTGTAGGGAGGTCATACAGGCTACTGAGCCTCATTTTGACTTGTTTTAAGGACATTACATCAAAGTTGGATCAGCCTGTAGTGTGTTTTTCCACTTCAATTTTGAGTGTGACTCCAAATCCAGACCTCCATGGGTTAATAAATTTGATTTTCATTGATAATTTTTGTGTGATTTTTGTTTTCAGTACATTTGACTATGTAAAGAACAAAGTGTTTAATAAGAATATTTCATTCATTCAGATCTAGGATGTGTTATTTTAGTGTTCCCTTTTTTTTAGCAGTGTATAATAACCATGTTTTTTGTAGTAGTAGTAAAACCATGGTTAATTTTCATAAGGGATGTGTTGCCAAGGTAACAAAATAAAAGTAATAATAAGAGTACACATTAAAGGAGTGGTTCACTTTCAGAACAAAAAATTACAGATAATGTACCCTTGTCATCCAAGATGTTCATGTCTTTCTTTCTTCAGTCGTAAGGAAATTATGTTTTTTGAGGAAAACATTTCAGGATTTCTCTCCATATAGTGGACTTCAATGGTGCCCCGAGGTTGAACTTCCAAAATGCAGCTTCAAGGAAGAAGAGTCTTATCTAGTGAAACGATCGGTTATTTTTTTTTAAACATTTACAATTTATATACTTTTTAATCTCTACACAGAGTACACACAGAGCTAGACAAGATGAGCATTTGAGGTTAAAAAGTATATAAATTATTATTATTATTTTTTTTTTTAGAAAATAACCAATCGTTTCGCTAGATAAGACCCTTCTTTCCTTGGCTGTGATTGTTTAGAGTCATTTGAAGCTGCATTTTGGAAGTTCAAACTCTGGAGAGAAATCCTGAAATGTTTTCCTCAAAAAACATAATTTCCTTACGACTGAAGAAAGAAAGACATGAACATCTTGGATGACAAGGGGGTGAGTACATTATCTGTAAATTTTTGTTCTGCAAGTGAAGTACTCCTTTAAGAGGACACCAAGGATGCAGTTTTCACTGCTTTATAATTAACAGAACTTTGAATAGTTTCCATGTACTTATTTAGATCAACTTTGAATAAAGAAAAGAGATTTAGAGCCAGATTTTTGTTTATATATGTGAAATTTAGCTAACAGGAAACACTAATTAATGTGACCAATGAGAGTGTGGGGAGTGTGACTGTGTTCAGAATGAACTGCTAGTGTACTGCTTACAGCATAGTGTACATAGTGTGCTGCCTACTATTGTCAAAATACTGTCAAACAGTATGCATCAGACAGTGTGGTCACATGACCTGTGTGTCAAACCCTACAGGATGCTGACTAGGACACTCCCTCTAGTGGACAGAAACACTAGTACAGCTAGAGAGAAGGTCTGATTTTGACATTGCTGGAGACAAAACAGCACACCACAACATTTTCGTAATTATGAAAACAGTTTCATGTCATCTGAAGTCTTAGCTATGGTAGATAACATACTCATAATTCATAAAGAATGCTTTTTTATGTTAGCATATTCATAAAATACAACTGTGATTATGTAAAACTAACAATATTACAGCAGCAGCTTTAAAGATCTTGTCTTTGGATTGTGGTCAAATCTATAACTTCATTAAAGGAATAGTTTACAAGCCAAAACATCAGAGACTATGTTCTGACCACACTAACCTTGTTTAAGTTCAGTCTCAAACACGCTCCCTCTAGTGACGGACACCTTAAACACACACATATCCTGCTTTGACTGATAGGAACAGACATGTGCATAAAATTAACTCTTGCCTCATTCATTCAATTCAGCAAATAAAATGAATATTAGAACAACAAAAGTCAAAACAATTAATAAGATGGATAAACACAAAACACATTTTCACACT
>NC_133378.1:43578841-43621973 GCF_049309525.1 Garra rufa
CAATAAATAAATAACTAAATAAATAACTGATACATTTTACTGCTCCTGCTTCGGTCATAACTGATACATTTTAAATAATAAAGTCTGACATGTTGACAGTTCGCGCGCGTTCCCGATAAAAGCGCACTCGCGCCCGCTGGATTCATTGTTCTCCGCTAACGGGACAAAGATGCTTTGAGAGAGAGAGAGTGAGAGAGAGAGAGAGAGAGAGAGAGAGAGGGGCAGATACTGACCGGTGGGCAACACTGAGGCGGCTGATGATGATGATGATGATGATGATGGCTCTATTCCGCTGACATCACATCAGCTCATCAGCGGCTGTCGGGTCACCGGGATCACGGGTCATCATCGGGATGCGGGTGTGACAGTGAGTTGGCGCGCAGGTGGGTTTGACGCGTTCTTTGTGCGGTATTTCTGTGTCTGATGGGTTTGTCATGTACCGGTGTTTGTGCTCGTGTCATCGACTCTATCGCTGCTGTGATTAAACACCATCACTGTGTTCTGCGATTGGCTCTTTCGGCTGTTTAATGTGTTTCTGTGTCACTAACATCACGTTTGTCTTTTGTTGTCAAATCGATATCTACCGGTGCCGGTTAGACCCGCGGGCGCGCGCATCATGAAGACGCGTTCACTCAAACAATAACAGGACTTTATATTCCTGTCAGTGGCGATTTTACAGTAACACTATATACTGTATTTACGTCACGATTGATTTGATATTACATTCTTTTTATATTTATAACACACACACAGTCACGTTTTATCGGATATTTTTTGTCACAACCGCTATGTTTATACCATATCGCTTTATATTTCTGTCACGATCGATATTTACAGTGTTTACAGATTTACAGTAGCTCGTCACATATGTTAAAGGGTCTGCTCTTTGTGCCGCTCGCGCCCCACATCCCCAGCTCACAGCTGCGCGTGCCCGTGCGCGCGCCCACTCTGATCAGGACAAAAGACCTGCAATATCACATCATATGAGATTATCAAAACATCAACGAATGAGTCTATTTTTGTTCATTCAGGAATCTCAACAAAGCTTTAAAATCATTTCCCTACGTTTAAACACTGATAGAATAATGAGCCGGATTCATTCAACCCTGGAAAGCCGGACATATTAAATGTGACCCTGGAGCACAAACCCTAAATTGAGATTTATACATCATCTGAAAGCTGAATAAATAAACTTTCCATTGATGTAAATTAATTATTATTATTTTTAAGATTTTTAAATACTTTTTAAATAATTGTAATTTTATCTGATGTGTTTAGTAACAATAATAATCTTTTTTTTTTTTGCCAAATTGTGCATCACTAAAAAAAAAACAAGTAAAAATTTGAGCTTTTTTTGCATTTAATAACATGCATTTAAATAACATTTATTGCAACTGCAATTTTCTGTGTATTAGATTTTTTCCTCCCAAAACAAAGCAAACCTTGAGCTTTTTTACTGCATTTTAAAGTTAAATCCACTCAAATTGTGCAAACATTCAAAACTTCAGCTTTCCTTTTTAAGTTGCATGTATCACAATGACATTTTAAATGGCATTTAATCGCAGTTACACAATTATTATCAGAAAAATCACAATTGTTAGCTTTCCACTGACGTCTGGTTTGCTAGGATAGGACAATATTTGGCTGAGATACAACTGTTTGAAAATCTGAGGGTGCAAAAAAAACAAAATATTGTGAAAATCGCCTTTAAAGTTGTCCAAATGAAGTTCTTAGCAATGCATATTACTAATCAAAAATTGACTTTTGATATATTTATGGTAGAAAATTTACAAAATATGTTCATGGAACATGATCTTAATATCCTAATGATTTTTGGCATAAAATCAATAATTTTGACCCGTACAAAGTATTTTTGGCTATTGCTACAAATATACCCATCATACTTAAGACTGGTTTTGTGTCTTAAGTATCCAGGGTCACAAATAATAATTAAATAATACATAAAAAATAATAAATGCAAAAGGTTTGCATATGTGTTCTATGTTTTGTGTCATATTTGATCATCAAGCTTTTATGACTCATATAATCTGATATAGAGAGAATATGAGGGAAAAAACTCAGTTTTGAGCTCAGCTTGCTGCCAAAAACTAATATTTCTAGAGAGAGATGAAATTCTGCTGCTTATAATATACAGTGCCTTGCAAAAGTATTCATACCGCTTCATTTTTTTCACATTTTGTTTTGTTGCAGCATTATGTTAAACTGCTTTCAATTAGTTTTTTTTTTCTCCACATCAATCTACACTCCCTACTCCATAATGGCAAAACACAAAACAGGTTTGTAACAACTTTGCAAATTTATTAGAAATAAAAAACTGAAAAGATCCCATTGCATAAGTATTCATATTCATTTCTGGGACACTGGAAATGTATCTCAGGAGCATTCATATTGCTTCTAGATGTTCCTACACTTGGAGTGGAGTTAAACTGTGGCAAATTCATTTGAATGAGTCTGATTTAGAAAGACACACACCTCTCAGAAAAGGTCTAACAGCTGAAAATGCAGATCAGAGCAAAAACCAAGATAGCTGCCTGTAGAGCTCAGAGACAGACTTGCGTTAAGGCGATGATCTAGAGAAGAGTTCAGAAACAAATCTGCTGCATTGAAGGTTGACAGAAGCATTCTCCATAATGGAAGACGACTGGAACAACTAGGACTCTAGAAAATGTCCAAGCTGACAGAGATGGAGAGGTGAAAAGGTGAGGCAAAGAATGGCAGATAATTGCCAAATGCAGATGTGCAAAGATGCTCACATCAGACCCAAAAACACTTGAGGCTGTAAAGGTGCTTCAACTATGGACTGAGTTAAGGGGATGAATACTTATGCAATCTACTTATTTCAGTGTTTTATTTTTAATACATTTGTCAAATTTGCAAATCTGGTTTGTGCTTGTCATTATTATGGTGTATGGAGTGTAAACTGATGTGGGGAAAAACTCATTTAAAGCAGTTTAACATAATGCTGCAACAAAACGTGAACAAAATGAAGGGATATGAATACTTTTGCAAGGCACTGTAACAGAGAGATCTTTATAACAGTAGAGCAGATACTGACATAAAATGATGTAAATATCAGTGGTCGCTCTATATCTCCAATAATATGTCTTAGTAAGATGAGATTGAAATGATCCAAACATATAATGCAATCCAGTGACGATTGAGAGATAAACAAACGTGTGAAACAGGTTTAACGGCAAAATTTCTGATGAAACTTTCCAGACTGATCTCAAAATACCTTGAACTGCACTGTTTTCTCTTTCTCTCTCTCTCTCTCTCTCTCTCTCTCTCTCTCTCTCTCTGTGTGTGTGTGTGTGTGTGTGTGTGTGTGTGTATTTGTGTGTGTGTGTGTGTGTGTGTGTGTGTGTGTGTGTGTGTGTGTGTGTGTGTGTGTGTGTGTGTGTGTGTGTGTGTATTTGTGTGTGTGTGTGTGTGTGTGTGTGTGTGTGTGTGTGTGTGTGTGTGTGTGTGTGTGTGTGTGTGTGTGTGTGTGTATTTGTGTGTGTGTGTGTGTGTGTGTGTGTGTGTGTGTGTGTGTGTATTTTGTGTGTGTGTGTGTGTGTGTGTGTGTGTGTGTGTGTGTGTGTGTGTGTGTGTGTGTGTATTTGTGTGTATTTGTGTGTGTGTGTGTGTGTGTGTGTGTGTGTGTGTGTGTGTGTATTTGTGTGTGTGTGTGTGTGTGTGTGTGTGTGTGTGTGTGTATTTGTCTGTGTGTGTGTGTGTGTGTGTGTGTGTGTGTGTGTGTGTGTGTGTGTGTGTGTGTGTGTGTATTTGTCTGTGTGTGTGTGTGTGTGTGTGTGTGTGTGTGTGTGTGTGTGTGTGTGTGTGTGTGTGTGTGTGTGCAGGTGTTGAGTGTGTGTGTCCGGGGCCAGAATGGTTCCTCGGCCATCGTCAGGAGAGTTATGGGGTCTTCACCTGATGCCTCCTCGTATCCTGGTGGACTGCTGTCTGCCCAACGGTATCCTGGTCAGTCTGGAGTGTCTGAGAGAAGCTCCGCTGACCAGCATCAAGCAGCAGCTCTTCAGCGAGGCCCGCAAGTACCCGCTCTACCACCTGCTGCAGGTACGCACACCTCCACTCATGAAGATGACGTAAGCAGGTGAAGCGCTCTGATCTCGCTCTGATCGGCCCACAGGAGGAGTCCTGCTACATCTTTGTGGGAGTGACGCAGGAGGCAGAGAGAGAGGAGTTCTACGATGAGACGCGCCGCCTGTGTGACCTCCGGCTCTTTCACCCCATCCTGAAGGTCATCGAGCCGCTGGGCAACAGAGAGGAGAAGATACTCAACAGAGAGATCGGTCAGTGGTTGTTTCAGCAAAATAAGAGGATCATACTAAATGCGTGTTGTTTTTTATTTAGTACCGACCTGAATGAGATATTTCACATAAAAGATGTTTACATATAGTCCACTTTAGTTTTTGTTTAGTGATAGTTGTTCATGAGTCTCTTGTTTGTCCTGAACAGTTAAACTGCTGCTGTTCTTCAGAAAAATCCAATCTTTGGTTTTCCAGCATTTTTGTGTATTTGAACGCCTTTAAATGCTGGAAAACCAAAACAGCAGCAGTTTAACTGTTCAGGACAAACAAGAGACTCATCAACAACTATCACTAAACAAAAAACACAGCTGTGGATCATTCAGGAAACAACACAGTATTAAGAAGTATACAGTATTTCTCTTGTGGACTATATGTAAACATCTTTTATGTAAATATATCTTATTCAGGTCAGTACTAAATAAAAAACAACATGCATCTTGTATGATCCCTCGTATTTAAGGGGGATGTAAACTTTTGACCTCAGCTCTATGTTGAAAATGGCACTATGGGGTCCATTAATATTTCATGTCTCATCACATTCGGTAATGAATTACATTAATTAATTACTAATCATTGTTTTTATTTCAAAATATCATGATTTGACAAAGAAGTAGAGTAGTTTTGCATCACAGGATATTATTTTTGGTTGTTTATCATTTCCAGACAAAATATCTACAAATTCTTAAATCCAGAAGGATTTTCTAGACGAGTAAAAATTATTTTCTTGTTTTCAGAAAAAACGAGCCAAAATTCAGTGATTTTTTCTTAGAACAAGCAAAATAATCTGCCAATGGGGTAAGAAAAAAAAATCTAATTTCAAACAGAAAACAAGATTATTTTTCTTACCCCATTGGCAGATTATTTTGCTTGTTTCAAGCAAAAACACACTTAATTTCGACTTGTTTTTTCTGAAAATAAGACATTAATTTTGACTCGTCTAGAAAATCCTTCTTGATTTAAGAATTTGTAGATATTTTGGCTGGAAACAAGAAAAAAAATCTTAGTAAGAAAAGCATTTTTTGATTCTGTGATGTTGTGTAAACGCTGGTCGCGTGTGTGTGTGTGTGTGTGTGTGTGTGTGTGTGTGTGTGTGTGTGTGTGTGTGTGTGTGTGTTTGTGTGTGTGTGTGTGTGTGTGTGTGTGTGTGTGTGTGTGTGTGTGTGTCTGTCTGTGTGTGTGTGTGTGTGTGTGTGTGTGTGTGTGTGTGTGTGTGTGTGTGTGTGTGTGTGTGTGTGTGTGTGTGTTTGTGTGTGTGTGTGTGTGTGTGTGTGTGTGTGTGTGTGTGTCTGTGTGTGTGTGTGTGTGTGTGTGTGTGTGTCTGTGTGTGTGTGTGTGTGTGTGTGTGTGTGTGTGTGTGTGTGTGTGTCTGTGTGTGTGTGTGTGTGTGTGTGTGTGTGTGTGTGTGTGTGTGTGTGTGTGTGTGTGTGTGTGTGTTCAGGTTTCGCCATAGGGATGCCCATCTGTGAGTTCGAGCTGGTGAAGGATCCGGAGGTGCAGGAGTTCCGGAGGAACATTCTGAGCGTGTGCAGGGAGGCGGTGGAGGAGCGTGAGGGAGGAGGTGCACACACACAGGCGCTGTACGTCTATCCTCCCAATGTGGAGTCCTCACCTGATCTGCCACAGCACATCTACAGCAAACTCGACAAAGGTGAGTCTGAGTCTGCGTAACATCCCATCTTCCTGTCTTCCTCCAGCCTCAGCCTCACTTTTCCCTCACAATTCTGATTTTATATCTCACAATTCTGACTTTTTATTTCACAATTCTGATTTTTCCCTCACAATTGTGAATTTATGTCTTGAAATTCTGACTTTTTTTCTCATAATTGGGTCTGTCTCTCTGCAGGCCGTCTGATCGTCACCATCTGGGTGATCGTGTCTCCGTCCAACTCCAAGCAGAAGTACACTCTGAAGATCGCGCACGACTCTCTGCCGGAGCAGCTGATAGCGGAAGCCATCCGCAAGAAGACCCGCAGCATGCATCTGTCTGCGCAGCAGCTGCGTCTGTGTGTGCAGGAGTACCAGGGCCAGTACATCCTCAAAGTGTGCGGATGCGACGAGTACTTCATGGAGAAATACCCTCTCAGCCAATACAAGGTGGGAATCTGTGCTGTTCCTTCAGGGGATGATCATCACCATTATTTTGTTCAAAACTCACATTCACGATTATTTGAGGAATTTCCTTGTACATTTAAACAGAATTATTGCATTTTCACAGAAGCACAAATCAAGAGAGTATCTCAGTGTAGCAACTATACATGTTTTCTGGAGCTTTCAGATCATCAGTGCTTTTTCTCTTAGTGGAAAGAGAGCGTTTGCTTACTCAGAGTAGAGAAAAGATGTGCAAATGGTTGCCAGATTTGTAGGGCTGGACCAGAATATTTGATTATTCTAATATTCGTTCGGTGGGTTGCCATTCGATTTTAAATGTTGAGATTCAAATGTTCTCTTTTTTTTCATACACCTTGCATCCCCTGCGAAACGGTTCTCATTCGCACTTAAATATGAATGAAGAAGATCAGACTGCTGCGCCACTAACACAGAGACAGCAACAAAAAAAAGAGAGAGAGAGAGATATTTGAGAGACACTATAAAGTACAGTCGGGCTCACTTTAATGGTGGAAGCATAACTAAGGCTAAAATCAAAAAGCCTCATTAATTTTGGGTTTCAAAGTAATAAACATATTAGTTTTTACTAGTTGTGACTTTCGCAATGATAACCGCACCTCTGCGTTTAAATGTACGCAGTAGGATAAAGCTGACCGCAAAGACCCAGCAAAAATAATTACCATGAATGTGTCGGGGGAAAAGTAAGGAGATATTTGAATTATTTTTTATTAAACTAGTGTTTGGCACAAAGATGACTCGCCATTTGCTCATGAACGCGCCTTTAATGCCTGAATGCATCTTTATGGATTAGGCCTATAGCTAATGAAAGAGTTTTGTTTTTGGTTTGAATTATTTAAATTATTTCTTTACAGTTCCGGATGATATATTAGTCTTACCTTTATGAGCAAAAATGAAGTTTCACATCGCGCTGGCGCATCCATGATCTGCTTCAGCTTTACTCTCCGCACAAACGATCGGATATGAGCCTAATAGCACACTTTTATCCAGGTTAAACGATTCTACTAACATTGGGATATGCTTTAAGTTTTTTATATCTATGGATTTTAATTTAAATCGTGATGACTTGAGAAGGCTACATTGATCTGTTTGCCGCTGACTGCTTGGTCGTTACTTTAAAAAACAAAAACTTAAATTTAACAAATAAAAAGTGTTCCAAATATATTTTTAAATTAACTTTATAACCTAAATAAACGAAAATAAATGTAATCACTTTGCTATTAAAAACAGCAGCTGTGTCATGGGGAAGAGAAAGAGAAAAAAGACTCTGATCAGATGTCAGACGAGGTCCGGACGAGGTTTTAGGAATTTTTGCAACGAAAGTTTGTTTAATAGCTGATTTAACATTCTTATTTAGGCTAGTTTCGTATTTAAATGTATTATTTATTTGATTTATTTTAGCACTTTGTAGGCTGCTTGTTCACTGACGGAAGTGCTCAAATAAACACACGTTTGTTAATGTTTGAGCCTCATTTACTTTGGGTTTCAAAGTAATAAACGTGTATTTTATATATAGGCCTATATACACAAACGTCATATATAATGTATATGTATATATATTTATTTATAAATAATTTAGATATAAATAATTTATTCATAAATAAACACCGCACCTTTTCTTTCTTCTTTTATTTAAATAGCCTACCCTTTACGGTGTCAGTAATTACTGTGCTGCTAATTTCTGATTTGGGAGTGATTTGTTTGTTAAAACATGTTAGGCTACCTTATTAAAAGTGTTGCTCTTAACAGACCTGTGTGTTTTGTATCAGTAGCGCGGTGTCCGTTCATGAAGCATAAGCTCTGCCTGCGTGAGGCGCACAGCTTCCAACTCGCAATGTTCTATTACAATGTATTAATTCTGAACGTGTTGTGTTCATATTGCACCAAAATGCAACACTGCACTCCCTCGGGTCCACAGCAAAAATCGTTTGGATGAACTGTTCTCGACAAAATAAAAATGCAAACAGAAACAGACTTTTTCTTTACAATTGTGAATTTATATCTTACAATTCCGACTTTTTATGTCAAGATTCTGAGTTTTTCTCACAATTGCAAGTTAATATCTTGAAATTCTGACTTTTTTGCAATTGTGACTTATTTTCTCAGAATTGTGAGACATAAACTTGCAATTGTGAGTTATAAAGTCCAATTCTAATGATAGAGACTTTTTCCTCACAATTGCAAATTTATATCTCACAATTCTGACTTTAAATGTCAAAATTCTGTCCATTTTCTCACAATTGTGAATTTATATCTTGTAATTCTGACTCTTTCCTGACTTATTTTCTCAGAATTGTGAGAAATAAACAAGCCATTGTGATTTATAAAGTCCAATTCTGATGAAAAAGGAGACTGTTTTCTTACAATTACGAGTTTATATCTTGCAATCCTGATTTTATTTCTCAGAGTTGCATGTTTAAATCTCATAAATCTGACTGTATTTCTCACAATTGCCAGTTTATATCATTTATATGAATTTAGAGATAAAATGTCGCATTTACCTTTTTAAATGTTTTATTTAGTGGCAGAAACAGGCTTGTTAGCAATGCATGATAATGCAAAGGTTTTCATGACAAATAACCAGTGGGCCAACATCAGAGACATTCATCATCATCTTAGTACAGTACGTTTGTACTCTTGTACATATGCATCTTAATTTTGTGTGCTAATTATTTGAATGATTTAATCTGATCTGAGCCGTTCATTCAGTGTCGGTTCAAACTGACTTTCTAGTGCACTTGTAGCGCAATGGGCTTCTTGTCTTAAAGGATCAGTTCACCACAAAAAATGCTTTTCTTCAAAAAATGCTTTTCTTACTTAGATTTTTTAGTCTTGTTTCCAGCCAAAATATCTACAAATTCTTAAATCAAGAAGGATTTTCTAGACGAGTAAAAATTATTTTCTTGTTTTCAGAAAAAACAAGCCAAAATTCAGTGATTTTTTCTTAGAACAAGCAAAACAATCTGCCAATAGGGTAAGAAAAAAAATCTAATTTCAAATAGAAAACAAGATTATTTTTCTTACCCCATTGGCAGATTATTTTGCTTGTTTCAAGCAAAAACACACTTAATTTCGACTTGTTTTTTCGGAAAATAAGACATTAATTTTTACTCGTCTAGAAAATCCTTCTTGATTTAAGAATTTGTAGATATTTTGGCTGGAAACAAGACTAAAAATCTTAGTAAGAAAAGCATTTTTTGCAGTGCAAAAACATTTACTCACCCTTACATTGATCCAAACATGCAAGGGTTTCTTCTGGTTCATCACATCTGAAGGGAAGGTGGTAATGAATGCTGCTGTGTGTGTGTTCAGTACATCAGGAGCTGCATCACACTGGCTCGTCTGCCTCACCTGATGCTGGTCAGTAAGGACAGTCTGTACAGTCAGCTGCCCGCCAGCGGATTCATGCCTCCGTCCTACAGCCGGCGCACGCCTCAGCCCAGCCCCTGCCCCGGCGGAGGAGACCCCGGATCCCCACGATCCCTCTGGGCCTTCAACACAAACCTGAGAGTACGGCTGCTGTGCGCCACCTACGTCAACGTCAACATCAGAGACATAGACAAGGTGAGACACACACACACACACTATTATAGACTGTGTCAGTCATTTGCTCATCGTGTGTGTGTGTGACAGATCTACGTCAGGACAGGAATATATCACGGAGGAGAACCGCTGTGTGACAACGTCAATACACAGAGAGTGCCCTGCTCCAACCCAAGGTAACACACACTCAATAACACACACACACATGTGACCCTGGACCACAAAAACAGTCATAGTTAGGATAGGACGACATTTGGCTGAGATACAACTATTTGAAAATCTGCAATCTGAGGGTGCCAAAAAATCTAAATATTGAGAAAATCACCTTTAAAGTTGTCCAAATGAAGTTCTTAGCGATGCATATTACTAATCAAAAATTAGGTTTTGATACATTTATGGTAGGAAATTTACAAAATATCTTCATGGAACATGATCTTAATATCCTAATGATTTTTGGCATAAAAGATAAATAATTTTGACCCATACAATGTATTGTTGGCTATTGCTACAAATATACCTGTGCGACTGCTTTTGTGGTTCAGGGTCACATATAAAGAAAAATTATGATGTAAAATGAAATATTATGTATATGGATTTATATATATGAAATACATCCTTATATCAATCAAAATGAAAGCAAAAACATAATAGAATCAAATAGAATCTTTATCACACAACAGTCACAAATGAGCAGCTACACTACAGTAAGTTAATATCTTCCTCAGTATTTTCACTGCAAAAAATGCTTATCTTGCTTAGATTTTTTGTCTTGTTTTCAGCCCAAATCACTTAATTTTGACTTTTTTTTTCTGAAAACAAGGCAATCATTTTTTACTTGTCTAGAAAATCCTTTTTGATTTAAGAATTGTTCGATATTTGGGCTGAAAACAAGAAAGCACATGACTTGTTTTCCAGTTCAAGTATCTAAATAATGTTAAATCATGCTGTATTTACTGGAGATGCAATATTAAGTCTTGGCTTCTGAAAAATTTGTTCCCATTTGTTCTTGTTGTAATTATAAACTCGCTTCATTTTGTTCAGTTTCCTAGAAAACAAGACGACTTATTTTCTGTCATTTTATGTCTCCAGTAAATACATTTTGATTTAAGAAGACACTTGTGACCCTGGACCACAAAACCAGTCTTAAGGGGTACATTTTGTGAAATTGAGATTTATGCATCACCTGAAAGCTGAATAAATATGTTTGTTAGGATAGGACAATATTTGGCTGAGATACAACTATTTGAAAATCTGCAATCTGAGGGTGCAAAAAAATCTAAATATTGAGAAAATCACCTTTAAATTTGTCCAAATGAAGTTCTTAGCAATGCATATTACTAATCAAAAATTAGTTTTTGATATATTTACAGTATGACATTTACAAAATATCTTCATGGAACATGATCTTAATATCCTAACGATTTTTGACGTAAAAGAAAAATCGATCATTTTGACCCATAGAATGCTACTTAAGACTGGTTTTGTGCTCCAGGGTCACGTTTGTGTTTGAAAGAAGAGACTGCACAACAGAAGCCACACACTATCAGATGTGTACATGATCTCTCTCGTGTCACTCACAGGTGGAACGAGTGGCTGTCGTATGACATCTACCTGACCGACGTCCCTCGATCTGCTCGTCTCTGTCTGTCCATCTGCTCCGTCAAGGGTCGCAAGGGAGCCAAAGAGGTGAACTTTGACTTTTCCTGATCCTGTGCTCATCCTGACTGTGAGTTCCTCATTGCTGATCTGTGTGTGCAGGAACACTGTCCTCTGGCCTGGGGAAACATCAACCTATTCGACTATAAAGACACGCTGGTCAGCGGGAAAGTGGCTCTGGGTTTGTGGCCGGTTCCTCACGGCCTGGAGGATCTCCTCAACCCCATCGGAGTGTCGGGATCGAACCCAAACAAGGTGTGTGAGACACCACTATTATCACTAATGGAAACTATTGAAAACATTTCTGTTAAATTAAATAAAACTGCAATAAAATGTAAAAAATGTAAAACTTAAAATGAAAATGTGACATTTTTGCCTTAGTAAATAGGTTCACGATGAAGCACTAACATTACTAACTAAAAAAAAAGCTAAAAGTGATCTTTGCAAAGATTCAGCCTCAGGCGTAACCTGGCATCATGCCTCAGCTTTGTTGCGTTGCTATACAAAAAAGCATTTTGTCTATCAACACAAAATCAAAATGGAGGACAGAAAGTTTGGTTGACTATGGCATAATTGGTATCTATGTTGTCAGCATAACCCAAAGAATATTAACCCATATATATAACCCAAAGAGACCAGTTTTATTACAAAAGGCTAATGCTAGCAAAAGTTATTAGCAGTTTTGAAGATTTCATTATTAATGGTTAATGAATAGTTTATCAGTCTTGACCAATAGGTGGCCCTGTTACCAAACTGATGTGGTGTGGTCAGTGTAAGGTGACAATAGCGTTAAACGAAAACCGTTTTGTATATCGACACGAAATCCATAACTTTCTGCCAGCATGGTCTGAAGATGATCCGAGTCAAATTTGGTGAAAATCAGACCAAAAGTCCCTAGGAATAAACTGAGGTCACTTTCAGTACAGTAGGCCAATTTAATCAAATGTTATTAGAATTTTTTTAGCACTGTCAAAGCATGATGCCAAACATACATATTGAGTTTCGTAACAATATACCGGTGCATTCGTAAAATATAGCATTTTATGACAGAATTGAGAATGGTTGACACCCAAAATGGCTGACATGGGAAAATTGAGGATGGTTCGAATCGGCATGCGCCAAGCCATTCAGAAGTTATAAGCAAAAATAGCCATTTTTCATATATCTCCTGACCACTAGGTGGCACTGCATCGAAACACTGTAGGTAGCCTCAGGTCATGCTTGTTATAACACACACCAAGTTTGGTCTCAATACAACAAACCGTTTCGGATATATAGCCTCACATCCATTTTTGTGTGCTCTTCGTCAAATTTGTTCATGCGTTATTCAAAAACGGTTTGACAAATCAACTTAAATTCCATAACTTTTTGCCATAGTGGTCTGAAGATGATCTGTGCCAATTTTGGTAAAAATCAGACGCACCATCTAGGATGAGTTCGAAAATGTTAAAAATAGCGAAAAAAATGATACATTATGATTTTTACATTTGGAGTTCATTTGAATCACCATGAACCTTATGGGTCAAAAGTTATTTGCATAAACATGAGTGAAATTGTAGACAAATGGTGGCGCTAGAGAGTTAGAGACTCCAAACTTACTATGGTTAATGTAGAGACTATTACGTTAGTTAATAGTCACGCCCCCAACATTTGCATAGCCCAATCATCAGAAGTTCTGCAGCTAGGCTATTGTGAAAAAATATTAATAGCGGCTCGGGCTCCGTGATTAAATATATATTTCCCTCCATGTAGGAGCTACTGAATGAGCTGCTCTGTGAAACAGCCAATCAGAGCAGAGCTCTTCATTATTATTCATGAAGCTTCCAAATAAGGCAATAACAGACCATTTCATTCTAGGGACAAATCCTAGGGTTGTAAATGGACCTGTAAAACTGTTTCTGGAGAATTATCGCCCTTCTCTAACCCATATACCTTCTATGTAAATATCAGAGAGCTATTTAAAATATTGTATCAATGCATTCTATGGCACCTTTAAGATGTTTATGAATTAGAATGTATGTAAAACTGACATCTTGCAGACGTATGTGAGCTATCTTCGGTGCTCTGCCTCTAAATATATATTTAAGAACCTAATAAAAATGCAAAAATAACTATATAGTGATAAATATGGTGAAATATCATGATGCAAAAAGCCTCGTTGTTGCGTGTGCAGGAGACGCCGTGTGTGGAGCTGGAGTTTCCCTGGTTTAACCAGACGGTGGTGTTTCCTGATGAGCAGCAGATCGAGGAACACGCCAACTGGAGCATCTCCCGTGAGCTGGGATACAGCTACTGTCTGGGGCTGGTACACACACACACACACACACACACACACACACACACTCACACACACACACACACACACACACACACACACACACACACACACACACATTCACATACCGTCAGACTGAATCCAGATCTCATGCTGAATGTCTTTGGCCAATCAGAGCAGTCGTCTGGCGTGTGACAGCTCCATATCGCAGGCGGACTCCGAGCAGCTGCGCGCGCTGTGCAGTCGAGACCCGCTGTATGAGCTCTCTGAACAAGAGAAAGACTTCCTGTGGAGACATCGGTAAACACACACAAACAGAAGAGAAGATTGAACACAAATGTTACCACAGAACACTGAGAGAGATGTGTTTGTGTTTCAGGCATTACTGTGTGAATATTCCAGAAAGTCTTCCCAAACTCCTGCTGTCCGTCAAGTGGAACTCGCGGGACGAGGTGTCTCAGGTACGACAGACACGATGATACACACACATCCATTAGTCCAGCTCTTCTTCACTCATCTGTGTGTCTGTCTGTCTGTGTGTGTGTGTGTGTGTGTGTGTGTGTGTGTGTGTGTGTGTGTGTGTGTGTGTGTAGATCTACTGTCTGCTGAAGGACTGGCCGCTCATGCAGCCTGAATCTGCTCTGGAGCTGCTGGACTGTAACTTCCCCGATCCCATGGTGCGAGAGTTCGCCCTGCGCTGCCTGATCCAGGGCCTGACGGACGACAAACTCAGTCAGTACCTGCTGCAGCTCGTGCAGGTGTGTGTGTGTATGAATTACACTGCAAAAAATGCTTTTCTTACTTAGATTTTGTGTCTTGTTTCCAGCCAAAATATCTAAAAAAAAAATTCTGGACAAGTAAAAATGATTGTCTTGTTTTCAGAAAAAATAAGTCAAAATTAAGTGACTTTTAGCTTAGAACAAGCAAAGTAATCTTATTTACCACAGGCAACTATATTATTTTTCTTACCCCATTGGCAAACTCACTTAATTTTGACTTATTTTTTCTAAAATCAAGATAATTTTTACTCGTCTAGAAAATCCTTTTTGATTTAAGAATTTTTAAATATTTTGGCTGGAAACAAGACAAAAATTAAAGTAGGAAAAGCATTTTTTGCAGTGTAGAGCTGTAAGAATATCAAAATCTCATGGTACGATAATACCTAGATATGAAGTACATGATATGATATTTATTGTGATATAAAAAAAAAAAAAGACAAATGAAGACTTGGAAAAAATTACAATTTTGTACAATTTTGTTTAAAATTAAATTATTTTATCTAATGCATTTTGAGAGTTCAAGATTAAGAGCTCTCATGTTCTTAACTAAGAAAACTTAAATCAGAAAAAAAGAACTTTAAAGCAGACTCAACCCTCTTTTCATTTGCGATATATACTGTCTCAGTCTAGATTACATTCACACTGCGGTTTTAGGAAGACAAACTAATTAGAATAGAATAATAATAATAATAACACTGACAGTAATAGCCATATATTGTAAAACAACAGCACTGTCAAATAAATGAAAATAAATATTTCGTAGGTATGTTAGCTTTGCATTACACTACAGTGGGGAAATTACAATACTTATTTCCTAATTTCTACACTTGAAGGGATATTTTGAATTTGGAATGCATTCAAACAACTTGCTGTCAGTAATTCATAATGCACTTTTAAGCATTTATTTTGACAGAAGCGACAGTAGAGCTTTTATTTTGAAGAAAAACTCCAGCTTTAATGAAAACAGTCTTACAAAACACGTCTCACGACAAATCTAGTGAAATGCTGTAATCATCTGCCACAAAAATAATTCATAACTGGTGGCCGTTGTGTTCCTAAACTCACAGCACACTCAATAAACCAGTTCACTGCATTCATTCACTGTAAACGGAGCCGTTCTGAGACGTGAAAAACACCGGATCGTGAGCTGATCGCTTCGCTTTGAAACACACAGATAGGAATAATCATATTGTGATTTCGGTTTTAGTTTGTTTGACAGATACTGTGTCAAAGCATAATGGCCCAAAACACAACTTTTAGACATTTTATGTTAGAATAAGAAGTTTAAATATATTTTAAAAATGACTTTTTGTCTGGAAGACCAATCGTTTTATATCATCATGTGACCACATGACAATGTGATAATATCCAGACAGTTTTGCTATCGCAATATTACCATATTTATAATACCGTTACATTCCTAGTAAGAATCCAACTCTATTTTTTTAGATTCCTCACAGGTTTCATTTGTACCCTTGTATATCTGTGTGTGTGTGTGTGTGTGTGTGTGTGTGTGTGTGTGTGTGTGTGTGTGTGTGTGTGTGTGTGTGTGTGTGTGTGTGTGTGTGTGTGTGTGTGTGTGTGTGTGTTTTCAGGTTCTGAAATATGAGATGTATCTGGATAACCCTTTAGCTCGGTTCCTGATCAAGAAAGCGCTGACCAATCAGAGGATCGGACATTTTTTCTTCTGGCATCTGAAGTGAGTTCAGACGTGAATTTATCTGTGTGAATCTCATGGAAGGTCACATTTTAGTCTGAAATCCACAGAAAGAGACTTTATTTTCATGAGAGCACACATTTACTTGCAAACGCTCATAACTGTGATGTAAAAATGCGATGCTTTAGGACCATTCTCATTATTGTATGACAGGTTCTATGAGATTCAATATACTATTATAATTTTGATAACACTTTATTTTAAGGTCCCATTCTCTTTTAAGGTCCAATAATTTTTGGCATAAAAGATAAATCGATTATTTTGACCCATACAATGTATTTTTGGCTATTTCTACAAATATACACGTTATAATTAAGACTGCACTGCAAAAAATGCTTTTCTAGCTTAGATTTTTTGTCTTGTTTCCAGACAAAATATCTAAAAATTCTTAAATCAAGAAGGATTTTCTAGACGAGTAAAAATCATTTTCTTGTATTCAGAAAAAAAAAGTCAAAATTAAGTGCATTTTTGCTTAAAACAAGCAAAATAATCTGCCAATGGGGTGAGAAAAATAATCTTGTTTTGTCTGTTTGAAATAAGATTTTTTTGCTTTTTGCAATAATTTTTACTCGTCTAGAAAATGCAAATCTAAGCTAAAAAAGCATTTTTTGCAGTGTGGTTTTGTGCTCCAGGATCACATATTTAATTTTTTTATCTATATAGTTTTTTACGAAGTTTTGGTTATTTTAATACTTTAACTTAAACTAAACTAAAATAAGAAGTGTTACCTCAGAAAGTTGCTGAAATTGCTAAACTTGTTATGTTTACGTTCATATTTCAGTTCATGTTTATTTAGTATCTAGTGATGATGTTTTTTATGGTTTTAGTTATAATTAAGGATTATAACCTGTGTGTGTAGGTCAGAGATGCACAATAAAACTGTGTCTCGGCGCTTCGGGCTGCTGTTGGAGGCGTTCTGTCGGGCGTGTGGCATGTACCTGAAACACCTGAACAGACAGGTGGAGGCCATGGACAAGCTGGTGAACCTCACAGACACGCTCAAACAGGAGAAGAAAGACGAGACACAGAAGGTGAGGCAGAAGATGCTCACTAACATTTACAGGCACCAGTCAGTGACACCACTAACCTGATCCAGGGATTTCATCGTCCTGACTGAGACTGCTGATTGGTTAATGAAGCTCATCCCTCATTCTGATTGGCTGTTGCAGACTCAGATGAAGTTCCTGGTGGAGCACATGTCCCGTCCAGACTACATGGAGGCGCTGCAGGGGTTCGTCTCTCCTCTGAACCCCGTACATCAGCTGGGGAATCTCAGGTAAACACACTCACATATAAACATGCCATACATATGTATATACACATAATACAAGATTATAGGCAAAAACTGTGTGTTGCAACATATACACTCACAATTCTGGAAAATTACTTTAGAATTGTGATATAAACTCGGAATTCTTAGAAATAAAGTCAGAATTCCAAGATATAAACTCACAATTCTGAAAAATTACTTTAGAATTGTGATAAAAACTCGGAATTCTTAGAAATAAAGTCAGAATTCGAGATATAAACTCACAATTCTGGAAAATTACTTTAGAATTGTGATAAAAACGTGCAATTCTGAGATATAAAGTCAGAATTCCAAGATATAAACTCACAATTCTGGAAAATTACTTTAGAATTGTGATATAAACTCGCAATTCTGAGAAATAAAGTCAGAATTCCAAGATATAAACTCACAATTCTGGAAAATTACTTTAGAATTGTGATATAAACTCGCAATTCTGAGAAATAAAGTCAGAATTCCAAGATATAAACTCACAATTCTGGAAAATTACTTTAGAATTGTGATATAAACTCGGAATTCCTAGAAATAAAGTCAGAATTCCGAGATATAAACTCACAATTCTGGAAAATTACTTTAGAATTGTGATATAAACTCGGAATTCTTAGAAATAAAGTCAGAATTCCAAGATATAAACTCACAATTCTGGAAAATTACTTTAGAATTGTGATAAAAACGTGCAATTCTGAGATATAAAGTCAGAATTCCAAGATATAAACTCACAATTCTGGAAAATTACTTTAGAATTGTGATATAAACTCGCAATTCTGAGAAATAAAGTCAGAATTCCAAGATATAAACTCACAATTCTGGAAAATTACTTTAGAATTGTGATATAAACTCGCAATTCTGAGAAATAAAGTCAGAATTCCAAGATATAAACTCACAATTCTGGAAAATTACTTTAGAATTGTGATATAAACTCGGAATTCCTAGAAATAAAGTCAGAATTCCGAGATATAAACTCACAATTCTGGAAAATTACTTTAGAATTGTGATATAAACTCGGAATTCTTAGAAATAAAGTCAGAATTCCAAGATATAAACTCACAATTCTGGAAAATTACTTTAGAATTGTGATATAAACTCGGAATTCCTAGAAATAAAGTCAGAATTCCGAGATATAAACTCACAATTCTGGAAAATTACTTTAGAATTGTGATATAAACTCGCAATTCTGAGAAATAAAGTCAGAATTCCAAGATATAAACTCACAATTCTGGAAAATTACTTTAGAATTGTGATAAAAACGTGCAATTCCTAGAAATAAAGTCAGAATTCCGAGATATAAACTCACAATTCTGGAAAATTACTTTAGAATTGTGATAAAAACGTGCAATTCCTAGAAATAAAGTCAGAATTCCGAGATATAAACTCACAATTCTGGAAAATTACTTTAGAATTGTGATAAAAATGTGCAATTCCTAGAAATAAAGTCAGAATTCCGAGATATAAACTCACAATTCTGGAAAATTACTTTAGAATTGTGATAAAAATGTGCAATTCCTAGAAATAAAGTCAGAATTCCAAGATATAAACTCACAATTCTGGAAAATTACTTTAGAATTGTGATAAAAACTCGGAATTCTTAGAAATAAAGTCAGAATTCCGAGATATAAACTCACAATTCTGGAAAATTACTTTAGAATTGTGATAAAAATGTGCAATTCCTAGAAATAAAGTCAGAATTCCAAGATATAAACTCACAATTCTGGAAAATTACTTTAGAATTGTGATAAAAACTCGGAATTCTTAGAAATAAAGTCAGAATTCCGAGATATAAACTCACAATTCTGGAAAATTACTTTAGAATTGTGATAAAAACGTGCAATTCTGAGAAATAAAGTCAGAATTCCAAGATATAAACTCACAATTCTGGAAAATTACTTTAGAATTGTGATAAAAATGTGCAATTCCTAGAAATAAAGTCAGAATTCCGAGATATAAACTCACAATTCTGGAAAATTACTTTAGAATTGTGATAAAAATGTGCAATTCCTAGAAATAAAGTCAGAATTCCGAGATATAAACTCACAATTCTGGAAAATTACTTTAGAATTGTGATAAAAATGTGCAATTCCTAGAAATAAAGTCAGAATTCCGAGATATAAACTCACAATTCTGGAAAATTACTTTAGAATTGTGATAAAAATGTGCAATTCCTAGAAATAAAGTCAGAATTCCAAGATATAAACTCACAATTCTGGAAAATTACTTTAGAATTGTGATAAAAACTCGGAATTCTTAGAAATAAAGTCAGAATTCCGAGATATAAACTCACAATTCTGGAAAATTACTTTAGAATTGTGATAAAAATGTGCAATTCCTAGAAATAAAGTCAGAATTCCAAGATATAAACTCACAATTCTGGAAAATTACTTTAGAATTGTGATAAAAACATGCAATTTCTAGAAATAAAGTCAGAATTCCGAGATATAAACTCACAATTCTGGAAAATTACTTTAGAATTGTGATAAAAATGTGCAATTCCTAGAAATAAAGTCAGAATTCCAAGATATAAACTCACAATTCTGGAAAATTACTTTAGAATTGTGATAAAAACGTGCAATTCTGAGAAATAAAGTCAGAATTCCAAGATATAAACTCACAATTCTGGAAAATTACTTTAGAATTGTGATAAAAACGTGCAATTCTGAGAAATAAAGTCAGAATTCCAAGATATAAACTCACAATTCTGGAAAATTACTTTAGAATTGTGATAAAAATGTGCAATTCCTAGAAATAAAGTCAGAATTCCAAGATATAAACTCACAATTCTGGAAAATTACTTTAGAATTGTGATAAAAACGTGCAATTCTGAGAAATAAAGTCAGAATTCCAAGATATAAACTCACAATTCTGGAAAATTACTTTAGAATTGTGATAAAAACGTGCAATTCTGAGAAATAAAGTTAGAATTCCAAGATATAAACTCACAATTCTGGAAAATTACTTTAGAATTGTGATAAAAACGTGCAATTCCTAGAAATAAAGTCAGAATTCCAAGATATAAACTCACAATTCTGGAAAATTACTTTAGAATTGTGATAAAAACGTGCAATTCTGAGAAATAAAGTTAGAATTCCAAGATATAAACTCACAATTCTGGAAAATTACTTTAGAATTGTGATAAAAACGTGCAATTCTGAGAAATAAAGTTAGAATTCCAAGATATAAACTCACAATTCTGGAAAATTACTTTAGAATTGTGATAAAAATGTGCAATTCCTAGAAATAAAGTCAGAATTCCAAGATATAAACTCACAATTCTGGAAAATTACTTTAGAATTGTGATAAAAACTCGGAATTCTTAGAAATAAAGTCAGAATTCCGAGATATAAACTCACAATTCTGGAAAATTACTTTAGAATTGTGATAAAAATGTGCAATTCCTAGAAATAAAGTCAGAATTCCAAGATATAAACTCACAATTCTGGAAAATTACTTTAGAATTGTGATAAAAACTCGGAATTCTTAGAAATAAAGTCAGAATTCCGAGATATAAACTCACAATTCTGGAAAATTACTTTAGAATTGTGATAAAAACGTGCAATTCTGAGAAATAAAGTCAGAATTCCAAGATATAAACTCACAATTCTGGAAAATTACTTTAGAATTGTGATAAAAATGTGCAATTCCTAGAAATAAAGTCAGAATTCCGAGATATAAACTCACAATTCTGGAAAATTACTTTAGAATTGTGATAAAAATGTGCAATTCCTAGAAATAAAGTCAGAATTCCGAGATATAAACTCACAATTCTGGAAAATTACTTTAGAATTGTGATAAAAATGTGCAATTCCTAGAAATAAAGTCAGAATTCCGAGATATAAACTCACAATTCTGGAAAATTACTTTAGAATTGTGATAAAAATGTGCAATTCCTAGAAATAAAGTCAGAATTCCAAGATATAAACTCACAATTCTGGAAAATTACTTTAGAATTGTGATAAAAACTCGGAATTCTTAGAAATAAAGTCAGAATTCCGAGATATAAACTCACAATTCTGGAAAATTACTTTAGAATTGTGATAAAAATGTGCAATTCCTAGAAATAAAGTCAGAATTCCAAGATATAAACTCACAATTCTGGAAAATTACTTTAGAATTGTGATAAAAACATGCAATTTCTAGAAATAAAGTCAGAATTCCGAGATATAAACTCACAATTCTGGAAAATTACTTTAGAATTGTGATAAAAATGTGCAATTCCTAGAAATAAAGTCAGAATTCCAAGATATAAACTCACAATTCTGGAAAATTACTTTAGAATTGTGATAAAAACGTGCAATTCTGAGAAATAAAGTCAGAATTCCAAGATATAAACTCACAATTCTGGAAAATTACTTTAGAATTGTGATAAAAACGTGCAATTCTGAGAAATAAAGTCAGAATTCCAAGATATAAACTCACAATTCTGGAAAATTACTTTAGAATTGTGATAAAAACGTGCAATTCTGAGAAATAAAGTCAGAATTCCAAGATATAAACTCACAATTCTGGAAAATTACTTTAGAATTGTGATAAAAACGTGCAATTCTGAGAAATAAAGTTAGAATTCCAAGATATAAACTCACAATTCTGGAAAATTACTTTAGAATTGTGATAAAAACGTGCAATTCCTAGAAATAAAGTCAGAATTCCAAGATATAAACTCACAATTCTGGAAAATTACTTTAGAATTGTGATAAAAACGTGCAATTCTGAGAAATAAAGTTAGAATTCCGAGATATAAACTCACAATTCTGGAAAATTACTTTAGAATTGTGATAAAAACGTGCAATTCTGAGAAATAAAGTCAGAATTCCAAGATATAAACTCACAATTCTGGAAAATTACTTTAGAATTGTGATAAAAACGTGCAATTCTGAGAAATAAAGTCAGAATTCCAAGATATAAACTCACAATTCTGGAAAATTACTTTAGAATTGTGATAAAAACGTGCAATTCTGAGAAATAAAGTTAGAATTCCAAGATATAAACTCACAATTCTGGAAAATTACTTTAGAATTGTGATAAAAACGTGCAATTCCTAGAAATAAAGTCAGAATTCCAAGATATAAACTCACAATTCTGGAAAATTACTTTAGAATTGTGATAAAAACGTGCAATTCCTAGAAATAAAGTCAGAATTCCAAGATATAAACTCACAATTCTGGAAAATTACTTTAGAATTGTGATAAAAACGTGCAATTCTGAGAAATAAAGTCAGAATTCCAAGATATAAACTCACAATTCTGGAAAATTACTTTAGAATTGTGATAAAAACGTGCAATTCTGAGAAATAAAGTCAGAATTCCAAGATATAAACTCACAATTCTGGAAAATTACTTTAGAATTGTGATAAAAACGTGCAATTCTGAGAAATAAAGTCAGAATTCCAAGATATAAACTCACAATTCTGGAAAATTACTTTAGAATTGTGATAAAAACGTGCAATTCTGAGAAATAAAGTCAGAATTCCAAGATATAAACTCACAATTCTGGAAAATTACTTTAGAATTGTGATAAAAATGTGCAATTCTGAGAAATAAAGTCAGAATTCCAAGATATAAACTCACAATTCTGGAAAATTACTTTAGAATTGTGATAAAAACGTGCAATTCTGAGAAATAAAGTTAGAATTCCGAGATATAAACTCACAATTCTGGAAAATTACTTTAGAATTGTGATAAAAACGTGCAATTCTGAGAAATAAAGTCAGAATTCCAAGATATAAACTCACAATTCTGGAAAATTACTTTAGAATTGTGATAAAAACGTGCAATTCTGAGAAATAAAGTCAGAATTCCAAGATATAAACTCACAATTCTGGAAAATTACTTTAGAATTGTGATAAAAACGTGCAATTCTGAGAAATAAAGTTAGAATTCCAAGATATAAACTCACAATTCTGGAAAATTACTTTAGAATTGTGATAAAAACGTGCAATTCCTAGAAATAAAGTCAGAATTCCAAGATATAAACTCACAATTCTGGAAAATTACTTTAGAATTGTGATAAAAACGTGCAATTCTGAGAAATAAAGTCAGAATTCCAAGATATAAACTCACAATTCTGGAAAATTACTTTAGAATTGTGATAAAAACGTGCAATTCTGAGAAATAAAGTCAGAATTCCAAGATATAAACTCACAATTCTGGAAAATTACTTTAGAATTGTGATAAAAATGTGCAATTCTGAGAAATAAAGTCAGAATTCCAAGATATAAACTCACAATTCTGGAAAATTACTTTAGAATTGTGATAAAAACGTGCAATTCTGAGAAATAAAGTCAGAATTCCAAGATATAAACTCACAATTCTGGAAAATTACTTTAGAATTGTGATAAAAACGTGCAATTCTGAGAAATAAAGTTAGAATTCCAAGATATAAACTCACAATTCTGGAAAATTACTTTAGAATTGTGATAAAAACGTGCAATTCCTAGAAATAAAGTCAGAATTCCAAGATATAAACTCACAATTCTGGAAAATTACTTTAGAATTGTGATAAAAACGTGCAATTCTGAGAAATAAAGTTAGAATTCCGAGATATAAACTCACAATTCTGGAAAATTACTTTAGAATTGTGATAAAAACGTGCAATTCTGAGAAATAAAGTCAGAATTCCAAGATATAAACTCACAATTCTGGAAAATTACTTTAGAATTGTGATAAAAACGTGCAATTCTGAGAAATAAAGTCAGAATTCCAAGATATAAACTCACAATTCTGGAAAATTACTTTAGAATTGTGATAAAAACGTGCAATTCTGAGAAATAAAGTTAGAATTCCAAGATATAAACTCACAATTCTGGAAAATTACTTTAGAATTGTGATAAAAACGTGCAATTCCTAGAAATAAAGTCAGAATTCCAAGATATAAACTCACAATTCTGGAAAATTACTTTAGAATTGTGATAAAAACGTGCAATTCTGAGAAATAAAGTTAGAATTCCAAGATATAAACTCACAATTCTGGAAAATTACTTTAGAATTGTGATAAAAACGTGCAATTCTGAGAAATAAAGTTAGAATTCCAAGATATAAACTCACAATTCTGGAAAATTACTTTAGAATTGTGATAAAAATGTGCAATTCCTAGAAATAAAGTCAGAATTCCAAGATATAAACTCGAAATTGTGAGAAAAAAAGTCGCAATTACCTTTTTTATTTTTTATTCAGTGATGGAAACTGGCTTCCTTAGATATGTCAGACTAGTGGAAATATAGCATCCTAAATACACATTTAGGAGTATATTTTATTGCACTTTATTAATTTGCATCTGTAGAGTTCAAGTCAATACAAAACTTTACGGTTTTATTCCTAATTATTTGTTCAAAAATTCCTAATTTTTTTCCTATATATTCTAAAGGTTTGTTCATATTTCATTCACACTGATATATAAAACATTTCACTCCTAAAAACATGGTGAAAGTGTATTTGCTTTCTGTATGTTGATAGTATTTTCTTATTGATAGAGCAATAAAAAGAGAAATCCAAAGTGTCCTCTGGAAAATCTGTGATTTGTGTGTTGTAGGTTGGAGGAGTGTCGTATCATGTCTTCAGCGAAGAGGCCGCTGTGGTTAAACTGGGAGAATCCAGATATCATGAGCGAGCTGCTCTTCACCAATAATGAGATCATCTTCAAAAACGGAGACGGTGTGTTCATTTAGCCGTAACCCACGACGGATGCCACGACCGGATCTGTCATATAATGTTTAACATCTGTGTGTGCTGCAGATCTACGGCAAGACATGCTGACGCTGCAGATTATTAAAATCATGGAGAATATCTGGCAGAATCAGGGACTGGACCTGCGGTGAGTCGACCAATCACAGCCCACGGCTCACGCACATCCACCAATCACAGCTGGCTAACTCTTTCTCTCTCTCTCTGTGTGTGTGTAGAATGCTGCCCTATGGCTGTCTGTCCATCGGTGACTGCGTCGGTCTCATCGAGGTGGTGAAGAACTCACACACCATCATGCAGATCCAGTGTAAAGGAGGCCTGAAGGGGGCGCTGCAGTTCAACAGCAACACACTGCACCACTGGATCAGAGACAAGAACAAGGGAGAGGCGTAAGAAACAAACACATCACACTGAAAACTGCCTATAGGACATGTATACTGTACATGCTTTTACACTGCAAACACTGCTTTTCTTACTTAGATTTTTTGTCTTGTTTCCAGCCAAAATATCAGAAAATTCTTAAATCAAGAAGGATTTTCTAGATGAGCTAAATTAACTATTAAAATAACATAAACAGTGAGGAGCAAGATACAGAAACACTTTGATTTGATGCACATTGTAACAAGTTCTAATGTTATGGAATAATTCATAATTCACTCATTTAAACAGCGTTGCTGTCGTAGTTTAGTCAGGTGCAATAGGGTGCATCACTTTTTCAATGAAGTTCTGGAAGTATTTTTTCCATAGGGATTTTAAAAAGTTTTAATTTAAGAGTTATAATCCACAAACCAAAGCAAACAGCTACAAGGAGAGACACAACATTACAAACTATGATTTGAAGCGACGATAAGACTAACACTACTGTAGCGGATTATTTAATCACCCTTCATGCATCCTAGGTGTATATGACTTCCTGCTTTCAGACGAATGCAATCCAAAGCAAAAATAATTCTGCCACTCCCAAGCTTTAGAAAGGCATAGACTGAACAAACAATCCATAGTCAATCCATAATAAAAAGTGCATCACATGACTCCGGAGGGGTCGGTAAAAGCCTCCTGTTTTTGTAAGAAAAATATCCATATTTAAAACGTAAGAATCACTTTAATCTAGCTTGCGCTAACAGTGGTACATGGAACTTGCTGCTTTGGGAAGGGGCGTGGCACGACTGAAACGCCGTCTAAGCTGTTGGCCAATCACAACGCAGTGGGACTGCTAACCAATCACAACACACTTGGTTTTTCGGAAGGCAGACCTTCATCAAACCCAGAACTAATCGAGCCATTTGTGCCAGTCTGGGGAGAAAGCTACTGGAATAATGTCAATTACCCAAAACTAAATAAAGACTTTGTAGTCTTTGTAGGACCCCTGTAAAGTTTTTATTTCCAGGACCAACTGTTTCCCCCTAAACTAAACCTGTTACTCTCTCAGATACGACAGAGCCATTGATTTATTCACTCGCTCGTGTGCCGGATACTGCGTGGCCACATTCATCCTGGGCATCGGAGACAGACACAACAGCAACATCATGGTGAAGGAGAACGGACAGGTATGACCTGTAAAAATCATCAATATCAGCTGTAAAACAGCTCTACAGCAGACAATAGAGTCATTATTCAGATCAGATCAGTTCAGGTGTTGTATCTCATCTGATATTACTGGATATTAGATGTCTTCTGAAGGCCAGAGTGTGTTGAGACTCAAACTGTGTTTCCCGCAGCTGTTCCACATCGACTTTGGCCACTTCCTGGATCACAAAAAGAAGAAATTTGGATACAAGCGAGAGCGAGTCCCTTTCGTTCTGACACAAGACTTCCTGATCGTCATCAGCAAGGGTGTGCAGGAGTGCACAAAGACCAAAGAGTTCGAGAGGTGTGAACACACACGTACTTTCTTGCATGTGTGGTTTATGGCTTCATTCCAGATGCGTCATGTTTTTTCCACTGTACAAACTGTATTTGCTATTCTCTTATTCGAACCTTACACCTCACACTACAGCCATGTTTACATTCTCAAAACTCTTCATTCTGTCTGATTTATAAGCCTGTTTACTCGTGGGCACTAAAAAAGTCACCACAAGGACAAAATTGATGGATATTACTATTAGTGTTGTCATGATACTAAAATTTTGACATCGATGCTACTACTGAACCGATACTACAACAAGAACACAGAATCACAGGTAAATAACAGATGATTTAAGTAGAGGTTATAGTTATTTATCTATTAAAAAAAGCATTTCATCCCTCTTTAAAAAAATAAATAAATAATAAAAATCCAATTTGAGTGTCTGCATGCGAGCCTACAGCTATGGAGAGATCTGTGCAACTTTGGAAAGAGCTAAAAGGATAAAGCCACATCTTATTTCTTGACATAGTAATTATTTCACAATAACAATTTAAATCTTAATAGTCATTTTTGACTTTTTATCTTCGTTATTAATAATAAGAACACAGATGCAAGTAACAGACTAAAGGACAAATACAATAAAACAAAGAAATAAAAAAAAAAATGAAATAAACAGGGCCCTATTAAATTTGTTTTATTCCCAAATTAATTTTTCCAAATTCATTTTAATGTTTCTAGATTAAGTTTTTCCCATTTTGAAATTTTCTAGACTCTATTTTAGTGGTTACATTTGAATATATGTATCAAAAAGCATGTCTAATTAATTAAAAATCAGAAAACGTACATGATTTAACAGCAATTTCTTAGGAGTTGAACAAAATTAACATTTTAAGGCCCTATACGTTTTGTAATTTTTCTCATACTCAGTTTTTTTTATCGAATTCTGTGAAATAGTTTTCTATTAATTTTCTGCATTCCATTTTAATAGTTTTAATAAATTTTAATAATCAAAAGCATGTCAAATTAATTTATATTTTTAAAATAATTTTTTTTTTCCAGAAAAATTATTTAAGATTTTCTTGTAAATAAATTCTGTTAAATATTCCTTAAATATTGTTTTAATAATATTTTTCGTATCACATTAAGTAATATTTTTGTCAAGTTATCTATTCAGACGGGTTGCTGCCTTTACATTTCTGTTTGTATATGATATGAGAATGTTTTTTCTCAAAAGTAACAGTAAAATGCTGACGAAGAGACAGCAGTTCTAGAGATTGTTTATGTATTCATATACTCATATATTGAGGCCGAATTCCATGATATTCCACATTATGCACTAAATTCTGTTTTTATGACTGGATCCCGTGATTCCGTCCACATTTTCTGCTTCGCTTTAATCATAGGACCTTAAATAAACAGTCTTAATACAGCTCTTATGCTTTGTTAAAGTAGCAGTACTAGTAAAATGCAGAATCGTATCATATTGCCACACTTTTTAATAGTGGTATATTGTGCAACACTAATTACTATAGTTGTGTGGGTATTTGTTGGTCCTCATAATAAGGAATAGCTCTCTCAGTGTGTGGCGATGTGTGTTCAGTATGCTGTGTCTCTCACCGCCAGGTTTCAGGAGATGTGTTATAAAGCGTATCTGGCCATCCGTCAGCACGCCAGCCTCTTCATCAACCTCTTCTCTCTGCTGTTGGGCTGCGGGATGCCTGAGCTGCAGAGCTTCGACGACATCGCCTACCTGAGAAAGACACTGGCGCTGGAGAAGAACCAGCAGGAGGCTCTGGAGTACTTCACCAAACAGATGAACGACGCCCACCATGGAGGATGGACCACCAAGATGGACTGGATATTCCACACCATACGACACATGCCCAACGAGCATTGACACACACACACACACACACACACACACACACACACACACACACACACACACACACACACACACACACACACTCTCATAGTTCAGTGTTCTCAGATCTGTGTGACGTACAGCTGCGTCATAAGTTTACACCCCCTTCACTGAATCTGCTAAAACTGAACCATTTGAGCAAAATCAGAGGAGTTACAAACGTCACGTTTTTAGGAGTCCAAGCACTGCTGTATTTATAACAATCATCTTTTTCTTTGTTGTTTTCTTCTACTATTTCTGCACTAAATCTGTCATACACTGCAAAAAATGCTGTTCTAGCTTAGATTTTTTGTCTCGTTTTAAGCCAAAATATCAAAAAATTCTTAAATCAAGAACGATTTTCTAGATGAGTAAAATTATTTTCTTGCTTGCAGAAAAAACAAGTCAAAATTAAGTGAGTTTTTGCTTAGAACAAGCTAAATAATCTGCCAATGGGGAAAGAAAAATGATCTTATTTCAAACAGACAAAAAGCAGGAAAATAATTTTTACTCGTCTAGAAAATCCTTCTTGATTTAAGAATTTTTAGATATTTTGGCTGGAAACAAGACACAAAACTTGGCGGGATGATCAGTAATCTGATTCTACACTGCAAAAAAATATTTTCTTAAATTTACTTAGATTCTTGTTTCTAGCCAAAATATCTAAAAAGGTTTTTCTAGACGAGTAAAAATTGTCTTGACTTCAGAAAAAAACAAGTTAAAGTAAAGTGCGTTTTTGCTTGAAACAAGCTAAATATTCTGCCAATGGGGTAAGAATAATCTTGTTTTCGGTTTGAAATCAGACGTTTATGCTTACTTCTATTTTTGATTGTTCTAAGCAAAAACTCACTTAATTTTAACTTTTTTTTTCTGAAAACAAGACAATTTTTACTCGTCTAGAAAATCCTTCTTGATTTAAGAATTTTTAGATATTTTAGCTGGAAGCAAGACAAAAAATCTAATAAGAAAAGCATTTTTGCAGGGTACTAGGGGTGTCACGATATTATCAATATCTTGGTATCGCAACAGCAAAACTCAATTAGTCTTAATATGATCATGTGACATGTTGATATGAAACAATAGTGTAGTTTTTGAAATATATTAAACTTTTTACTCTAACATAACAGGTCTTTAAAGTTGTGCTTTAGACCATTATGCTGTGACACACTGTCAGACGAACTCAAACTGAAAGCACAATATGGATTAACCCCTTCATCAAGTTTCAAAGCAAAGCTTGCGCTTCAATCAGGCGATCAGCTCGTCAAAATAAAAGCTTAGTCAAATGGTTTAAATGCAGTCTAAATTCAAAATGTGTAAAAAATAGGAAATAAGGATTGTAATTCCCTTACTGTAGCGTAAAGCAAAAATAATATACCTATGAAATATTAATTTCCATTTATTTGATAGTGCAGTTGTTTAACAATATATGGCTATTACTGTAACTGTAATTGTACTGTAAAACACCAGTGTGAATGTAATTTAGAGTCCTGTTTAAAGTTCAGGTACACTGATTTTTTTCTGACTTAAGTTTTCTTAGTTAAGAACATGGGTTGGCGCTCTTAGTTTTGAACTCTCAAAGTGCATTAGATAAAAGAAATGAACTTTAAAATGTACAAAATTAGATTTTTTTCCAATTCTCCATTTGTCTTTTTTTTTTAAATATCAGAATAAATATCATATCGTGGACTTCATATTGCGATATTATCGCATCGTGAGATTTTGATATCATTACATCCCTAGATTCTACCATTCTGCCCTCCAAAGGCAAAGCACAGTAACTACATTTGGTCAAAATTAAGTTAAGGCTTAAAATGGACTTTGTGACAACTGTTTTGTCTCGTGGCAAAGTCTCCTGGTTCAATCGTGTCCCGTTTCAGAGATGAGGAGAGTGAACTTTATGAACTTTAAAGGCATTTTTCTCAGTTTCAGTGTTCAGCGTAGTTACTGCACTTTGCCTTTGGAGGGCAGCATTATAACTGCTCTGTTTTCCAGCATCTTCTGCACATTCGAGCTCTTCCCAGTAGTGTTTGCATGATCGTGAGATCATCTGTTCACACTGAGAATGAATGAGCGACTAAAGCACAACTATCAGAAGAGCTGCAAACACTCAAGTTTACTGATCATCATGGTATTAAGAATCAAGTGAATATAAACATTCAGTGCAGGATTTTGATTCAGTAAAGGGGGTGTAAACTTATGACCAACTGTGTTTATATCCCACCCCACAATCACAAGCAACACAGAACAAATTATATTAGAAACTCAAGATATTTTACATTGTGTCATGATGATAAAACACTCACATTACAGTAGCATGACAAAAATACTGATCTATTATTTGGATATTTTTTAAACGGTTTTGTATTTTTGGTTTATTTTTTGTGGTATTTATACAGTTAAAAGTGATTTACTTGTTTAGTCTTTTGATTCTGGGGTGATGCTCGTTTTAGAATGAACACGCTAGCTGTTAGAGAGGTCAAACCGCGACACGCCGGCGTTTGGCTCGAGCACAAGAGCGAGGCTTCCATGTGAGAATCACACGGCCTTCAGAAGGACAAGCACTTTGATGTGTCCCAACTTCCTGTTTCAATAGGAAACACGTCACCACAGGAAAACAACTGTGGGCAGCTATGAAAATGAACTGCACTGACTGCTAACGAGAAACCCACACACGCCGTCTAGTACTGTGACAAACCACTGAAACGCTTTAAAAAGCAACAGGAAGTTTACAGAACAGTACAGATTTCCTCAGAAAGAAGCGACGGAGATGAGTCGGACACGGTTCAGTAGCGTTTACAGTCCTCCTCAGGGTATCAAGGTCAAAGGTCAAGCTTTGATTGGCACTGCCACCTTTAAACCAAACAGCAGGAGACGCCACGTACGTCTACCCAGAATGCACCGCGGCCGACGGCTCTGGTTCTCCGCTAGTCTTCCACGCAACAAAGCGCTTATGCACCGCTGGACACAACAGTTAGCATGTTCAGAGAAATTCTATCGCAATTCTATTTTCTATCTTCGTTTGATGTGACACTGTGAGGAGCGACGAAATCAAGCGAGTTTACAATCAATCAATCAATCAATCAATCAATCAATCAGAAACTGTAGAAACCAGCCAATTTAAAAAAAAAATTCTGCGAGATACAATCGATCATTGATGAATCCATCGCTTTTACTTCCTTGTGTGTTTAACTTAACCCTTATGTAGTCTTTGGGGTATTTCTGACCCCAAATGACATTTGCTAAAATTTAATTTTTTTTTCCTTTGTTCAAATGAGACTTCATACATCGGTCAACACTATCTTGATCTACAAATAAAAAAAAAAATGGAATGATATCTTGATTTTATGTTAGTGTGAAAAAAAATGTCACATTCGTGGTCTTTGGAGACCCCAGGCAACAAAATGCAATTTTGTAACAAAATAATAGTTAAAAAATATATACATATTTTCCTGTTTATTAATGTTTTTACTCCACATTTCTGCAGTTTTCTGAGAATTTATTTAAATTTTATTTAAATTAGATATTTTTTAAATTTATATAAATTAACAAATAAATATTTTTTTATAGGTTTTTATACAAAAAATTTTTTTATGTAAAATTCACTTTATAAAAGACCCATGTCTAACTTTCATAACATGGATCATTTCACATGGTTTAGTGTAAGTGAAATCCAGGTTAAAAAGTAAAAAAATTAATTTTACCACTAGATGGCTGCAGAGATCCATTATTGTTATTTGCTGTTTGACCAACTGAAAGATATCTTTTCACACGTTTTTTTCAGTTGAGTTCATTTCTACATATTATGAAATACACGGGACACACAGGAATACATTTGTGAGACGGTAAAACTGCTCTCTTATAATTTGTCAAGTAAAAAAAAATGTGCTGTTTCTGCATTCTTATGTTCATGTTGTACTGCTACTCAATATGAAATAGAGCTGATTTGTTTCAGTACAAAAAATGATTATAATTTTTATTGTTAGAACTGTGATTTCATAATATGTAGCTATGAACTCAACTGAAAAAAACTTGTGAAAAGATATCTTTCAGGTGGTCAAACAGCAAATAGCATATAGTGGAGCACTGCAGCCATCTAGTGGTAAAAGTGATTTTTTTTAACTTTTAAAACTGGATTTTCCAAGAGATGGGCAAAAAATCTTACATTAAACCATGTGAAATGATCCATGTTATCCCCATGAATGAAAGTTAGACATGTGGGTCTTTTATAAAGTGAATTTTACATAAAAAAGCAGTTTTTGTATAAAAACCCATTTAAAAAAATATTTATTTATTAATTTATATATATTTAAAAAACAAATGTGGAGTAAAAACTTTAATAAACAGAGAAATATTTTTTATTATTTTTTTTAACTATTATTTTGTTACAAAATTGCTTTTGTTTCCTGTGGTGAAAAAGGACCCCGGAAACCCCGAGTGTGATTTGAAAATGAGGACCACATAAGGGTTAAATTGAGCTGTTCTCAGATCATATATTACGATCCAGCAAGAGCAGAGAGGAAGAGGAGTTAGAGTCGCTGCGGGAGAAAAGCCTCTTGCTGATTCACAGCTGAGCACATCAGACGCCTTTCTGTAAGTGCATGAATCCATTTGATTTGATTTCTGCTGTTTGTGAATGAGCAATAACAGCCATCCAGAGCAGTAGATAGTAGTAGGACACAATCACTGTACTGTACTCATGATCATGGACCAATCAGGACTGTCTGTTAGTGATCGTTTAGTGTTACGGGCCGTGAGTCGTTTAATAAAGTTTTTTAAATATAAAAGCGTGCTTGCTTGTTTCTAACTTTATCTTTGACCCTTGTGACAGAACTTTCTACTGCTAAAGCATATGGCGATATGGTGTTGTGAGTATTTAAGACATGCTGCTGCTGCACAAATAGCATAAAATAACCCATAGCAGATCTATACAGGTGGAGCTGGGGAAGGTGGAGGGTTTCAGAGGATCTCTAGAAGCGCACTGCGAAATGCCCAAGTGAATGCTACCTATTTAAATGTACGGTGCCTTGCAAAAGTATTCATACCCCCACATCAATCTACATCTCATACTCCACAATGACAAAGCATTTAGTGTATAGAAAACACACTAAATACACGTCTTTTTTTCATTAAAAAAACAGTTGCTGCATTTCCATTACCCCTTTAATTGTGCAAAATGAAATTGCAAATTTAAAATATGCCTAATGGAAACGCACCAATTGCGCAAAAATTCCCATATATCGCAGAAAAGTTCTTACGCTTGCATGAGGTGGTCTTTTAGGTAATTCAAAAAAGGAATATATACAGTATATATACACTATCGTAAAACAGCAATGGGAATTTTTTTTCACATTTACAGGTCACATTTGATTAAATATAACAAAAATCCTACAAAAATCCGTTGCCGTGACTTATCACGAGAGGGAAAAATGACATTTTAGTCGCATGACTTGGGTTAATGGAAATGGCGTCATTTGGCAATACTTTTTAATCAACATTTATAAAATATCAGCAAAGTTTTGCGCAAATCTGTAATGGAAACGAGCCTAGTGCTATGTAAACAAACTGACATTTAAAGGGTTAAAAGCTCTAAAATGATTTTTTGAAAGTTATGATAAGGATTGGTATCGCTAGAAATGTATGTCAGGGTCATTCCGTGTCAGCTCAACCGGAGGCTCTAATATTTTTTCTGAGGAAAGATAGATATGCATAGAGATGAAAGCAAAAATATTAAATGTCATGGATGAATATTTACTGAGTAATCCAGTATTTTGTAGAGGGAGGTCAAATGGCAATTTTACCTGAGATTTAGAGTCAGGGGGGTAAAAATGACTTCAGAAAGATGGCAGCATCATTATTATGTTATTTTTACACAGAGATTGGTTTGTCTATTAGTCAAATCTGTTGACTTTAGCAGTCTTTGTTGCATTATGTGCCAATGGTGACCATTCAAAAATGGGGAAACAGCACTTTTCAAGTTTTTACTTTAAGTTTGCATGCCTCTAACTCAAGAAGTTTTAAAGATGTCTTAATGTCCTTTTAGATATTGGGTCTTTAGAAACTCTTCTTTTGGCATCTGAATTTTTTAAGGCCCTGTATGATTTGGTTCCAGAGATATTGGAATTTCAATATGGCTCCAGGAACAAATCATTAAATTGTACACATTTTCAGTGGTTAGAAACCAAATGTGGGTCAGTTTGAAAAAATATGATGCTTCATCTTTTTTAAAGAGGAATGTCTGAAGAAGAAATAATGTTGAAGCTAGAGATCTTGTTTCCTTTAGTCAAAACAACTGCATTGAACACACCTGTCTGAGCCATAAATATTATTCTTCCAAAGTTTGCGTGTCCGTAACTCAAGAGGTATCAAAGATATCGCGAATATATTTCTTAATCTTGTTCGTAATGAACTTTTCTTTTGGAATCTTCATTTTCAAGGCCTTACATCATCCAGTCCCAGAGATATGAGGATCTCAATGAGGCTCCATGTCCATTGTTGAATGTTACCCATTTCAGTGGTCGAAAACCAAATGTTAGTCACTCTGTATCCAGCTGATACTGATTTTATTTAAAGAACAATGTCTGAAAAGTAAATAATTGTTAAGTTAGTGTTGTATCTTGTTTCCCTCCATCAAAACAATTGCATAGAACATTTTTTCTGAGTGATAAAAGTGCACTGAAATGGTCAAGAAATGGAAGAAGGGATTTTGTTCATTTTAAAAGCTTCTGAAACTACCAAGAATTTGACTGAAAATGGTAGGATAGTCAATTTGAACATAAAACTGCCCTGAGATCTCAAAATCTCTGGGATTTAACCATACAGGACCTTAAAAATGAAGATTCCAAAAGAAAAGTTTATTAAAAACTACAATCTAAAATCATATTGTGATATCTTTAATACTTCTTGAATATAGGCACGTGAACTTTAGAAAAATAATATTTATGGCACTCAAACAGGTATGTTCAATGCAGCTGTTTTGACAGAAAGAAATTAAATACATTTATAGTTTCAACATTATTTCTTCTTCAGACATTCCTCTTTAAAAGAAAAGCATCATCATATTTTTGCAAATTGACCCACATTTGGTTGTTGACCACTGAAAATGTGTACAATTTAACGATTTACCCCTGGAGCCATATTGAACTTCCAGTATCTCTGGAACTGAACCATGCAAGGCCTTAAAAATAAAGATGCCAAAAGGAAAGTTTTTTAAGACTCAAAATCTAAAAGGACATTAAGATATCTTTAAAACTTCTTGAGTTACAGGCATGCAAACTTTGGAGTAAAAACTTGAAAAGTGCTGTTTCCCCATTTTTGAATGGTCACCATTGGCACATAATGCAACAAAGATGGCTAAAGTCAACAGATTTGACTAATAGACAAACCAATCTTGGTGTAAAAATAACATAATAATGATGCTGCCATCTTTCTGAAGTCATTTTTAACCTCTTGTAATTTCAGGCGAAACTTGCCATTTTGACTTCCCTCTACAGAACAGTGGATTACTCAGTAAATATTCATCCATGACATTTAATATTTTGGCTTTCATCACTATACACGTCTATCTTTCCTCAGAAATCAAAAATTTAAGCCTGGGGTGTTTATGTAATTTGGTTTGACACAGAAAAAACAAGTATATTTAATATTTTAGACACAGACGTGTTTGTCCTCTGTGCAACAAGACCCATTCACACCAATAATGATAACTACACCAGCGTCCACATCGACACACAATACCATTCTGTTTATTATAAGCACTAAAGATTTGTCAAATCTCTGTCAAGCTCTGATTGGCTGTCAGAGTCAAACACACTCAAAGTGTAGTTTATCGTTATAGCTGTGTGTGGACAACTTGTATTGAGCCATAAAGGAATAATTCAGCCCAAAAATAAATCTCTGGAAACCTGTGTGAACTCTATTATGAATCATCATGAATCATTTTCACACAGTTGGCAGTCTGCATCATTCTGATGTTCTCCTCTGTGATTGGCTGTGGTCAGAAGGATGCTCTCATGTGGTTGCGTGTGTTGATGAGCTCCAGCTCCAGCTGTCGGATTCTCTGGTCTCTCTGCTTGAGCTGCTCCTGCAGAAGCTGAATCTCCTCTTGCTGGTGGAGCGGCACCTGCGAGTCACAACCAGAGCATTACCACTGACCTCTGACCCCTGAGAAAGCACACCAGCGAGCGTCTGACCTCCGTCTCTGGTGCTGAGGCTGTCAGACTGAAGCGTGACGAGATCCAGTCGTGGCTTTGAGTGTCGTCCTCCGTCCAGTCCCGCAGGTCAGCGATGAGGTCAGGAGGCTGTTCTGCATCCTGATTGGCTGATGTGTCTGTTTCAGTCGGGCAGGTGCGGAGGGCTTCAGCCGCGGGTCTCAGAGACATCAGCAGCGGCCCTACAGGAGCCAACCCACCAACAATCACTCCAAACATTTGCTTTTATTTCAGAATCTTTTTGTACTTAAGTGTGAGTAAATGATGACAGCAGATACTTAATTGTTTCTCATGTGCAGGTGCTCTGTCTATGTCCGGCACATAAAATGTTGATGCAAGTTGCTGATTTTGAAATAAATTACTCAAATTTTATCATCACGCAAAAATCAGAAAGCACAGCCATGTGTGTCTGGTTATGCTCAAACACTAAATATGTGACTCTGGAGCACAAAACCTGTCTTAAGTAGCACGGTATATTTGTAGCAATAGCCAACAATAAAATTAGGCCAAAAATCATTAGGATATTAAGTAAAGATCATGTTCCATGAAGATATTTAGTAAATTGCCTACCGTAAATATATCAAAACATAATATGCATAGCTCAGAACTTCATTTGGACAATTTAAGGGCGATTTTCCCAATATTCAGATTTTTTTGCACCCTCAGATTCCAGTTTTTCAAAAAGTTGTATTTCAGCCAAATATTGTATTATTAATTCAACGTTTAGATGATGTATAAATCTCAATTTCAAATAATGACCCTTATGACTGGTTTTGTGGTCCAGGGCCACATATAATGGTAGAATATGAAAAAACCAACCTAAGTTTCAAACACGGCAAAAAAAGGCTTACCTTACTTAGTATTTTTCTTAAATTAAAATGCATTTACTGGATAAGCAAAATTACATTAGGATATTTAATCCTGTTTCCAGAGGGGAAAACTAAATTAAGTGCAGTTTGCTTAAAATACATAAAATGATCTGCCAGTGAAGTAAATGTATTTTTATTTGATGTCTTTTTGTCCTTTTTTTATTTATTTATTTATTTTAGTTTTTTTCTTGTTATATTGTTGCTAGTATAATATTTATTTATGTTGATTATTTGTATTATTTGTGGTGGATGTGGCTTATGTTGTTGGATGTAACCTGTCTTGTTATGTACATAAAAAAAAAAATGAATTGCAATAAAGTAAAATACTCCTGATTTAAGAATATTTTACTTACCCCTCTGGCCGATAATTTTACTTGCATGTTTCCAGGGGGGAAAAACTAAATTAAGTGCAATTTACTTAAAACAAGACTAAATATCTTATGTCACTTTGCTTATCTAGTAAATGCATCTTAATTTAAGATTTTTTTGATAGTTTGACTAGAAACAAGACAAAAATACTAAGTAAGATAAGCCCTTTTTTGCAGTGAAAGGATGGACACCTGATGCCATTAACATTGACATTAACACAGGAAAAATGTGTTAATTTTAAAATTAAAGTAACTTTGGCCTATAAAACTTAATGTAATTGCCTAAATTAGATCTAGTGTTAATGAAAACTGCTCAAACACACAGTCTTTGTATTTACAGTTGAAAACATCACAGAATCACACAAGTGTAAAATGAACAAAGGTCAACGTTGTAAAGAATAACAAGCCTGATCCAGCGCTCAGATTTTTCAGAACCAAACAAACCAACTACGAACTGGCCAATGTGGATACCTAGTACCCAGAGTATGGATACTAGCTGTATATAATTAAAGAAAGAAATAATATAATTAAAGAAATTTGCCCAAAAAAGGAGGTTTGACTTCAGTAAAGCTTTATGGACTAAATGGTTTCTGAAACAAGGCTCTCAGTCATTTATCTGACTCACCTTTATTCTGTCCCATCAGCCACTCGTCTGCGGTCATGGCTGGCTCATTGGCTGCGGTCAAAGGATAAATGTCCTCTTGAAAAGCCTTAGACTGCTGTCAGAAACAAAACACACATCACAGACCTTCACAACCTTGTTATATTTTGGGAAAGCTACAGTTACACAGAAGCCACTCCCACACACAGGCTCCTCCTGCACATATGTGACCCTGGACCACAAAACCAGTCAGAAATGTTTTTTAAATGAATAAATAAGTTTTCCACTAATGTATGGTTTGTTAGGATAGGACAATATTTGGTCGAGATACTACTATTTGAAAATCTGGAATCTGAGTGCAAGAAAATCTAAATATTGAGAAAATCGCCTTTAAAGTTGTCCAAATGAAGTTCTTAGCAATGCATATTACTAATCAAAAATTCTCTTACATAAGGACTCCTCCCAAACAGACCCACCCACACACATTGGCTCCTCCCATACAAAAGGGCTCCTCCCACACAGAACGGCTCCTCCCATACATAAGGTCTTCTCCCATACAGTCCCCACCCACACGCATTGGCTCCTCCCACACAGGGCCACCAACACACATCGGCTCCTCCCATACATAAGCCCCACCCACACAAGCTCCTCCCATACATAAGCCCCACCCACACAAGCTCCTCCCATACATAAGTCCCACCCACACAGGCTCCTCCCATACATAAGGGCTCCTCCCACACAGAACAGCTCCTCCCATACAGCCCCCACCCACACGCATTGGCTCCTCCCACACAGGTCCACCAACACACATTGGCTCCTCCAATACATAAGCCCCACCCACACAGGCTCCTCCCACACACATTGGCTCCTCCCATACAAAAAGGGCTCCTCCCACACAGAACGGCTCCTCCCATACATAAGGTCTTCTCCCATACAGCCCCCACCCACAGCATTGGCTCCTCCCACACAGGTCCACCAACACACATTAGGTGTGTTCGAGCTCATGCTGCGCTGCGCAGACCGATCGGCGAGATTAGCCGAAAGCAGTCGGGGAGGAGCTGAAAACGGAGCCGTCAAGTCGGACACGTTGGGGATCTCGTTGCTTCCTCAAACATGGCAGATCACGTGGCGTTTGCCTACTTTAATGCAGCTGAATACTATAAGTGGTCTGTATGAAAAAAAAATGCAATAATAAACTTATGCACAAATCCAATATAAAGAATTTAAGGGAAAAAAAGATCAGTAAAAAGATCGTAAACTATTTACGAAATGGCATGCAAATTGATTTGTTATGCAATTATATGGATTGAAGCACAAAACACGTGTGATCATCGTCATGTGGTGAATGTGGCCAATCATGAGAAGCTGTGACGTCTTCACAGCCTGGTGCAGTCCCTTCTGAAATGCTGCGCTGGCTGAGCAAGCCGGCTGTTCTCGAAACGCTCTCGCGTTACTTTGATGCCACACGTGAACGTCACGTGGCGTCGGCGCCGGTTCAAGTCGGACAAAATTTCTAACCGTCATGCACTACTTCAAGTCAGCCGCCGATCGGTCTGCGCAGCGCCGCATGAAGTCAAACGCACCTATTGGCTCCTCCAATACATAAGCCCCACCCACACATGCTCCTCCCATCCATAAGGGCTCCTCCCACACACACACACACACACACATCGACTCCTCCCATACACATTGGCTCCTCCCCCTCAAACATTCTCAGTCACACTGTCACCTTGCGTGGCACACAGAAGCTGAGCGGCTCCAGCAGGTCTTTGACGGCCAGCAGTCGGTAGAATCTGAAGATCTCGCAGGCGCTGGTGTTCAGGCCGCGTTTGGGCATCACACCTAAACACAGGAAGCATTGACTCTCCAGCCTGAGCACAGCAGCTCACGCCAACATCACGCTATATGAGTGAGTACCCAAGCCTCTCTGAGGACACGGAGAGCGGTATTCAGACAGGAAGTGAACGTAGGGTTTCACCGCACTGACCGCGTAATAGCGAATGATGCCGTCGCCCTGCGACACAGATGGAGAGACTTTAGCTGACGTGAACACCTCACGGATCATCCCACAGAAAACACACATCTTCATTATATTCATGTGGCACACTGACACAGACAGACAATGTTCAACACCTTCCCAGCCAGATACAGCATGTGTGTGTCAGCGTCATAAAACGGGAAAATGACTCCTGAACCTCCATCCAGATCCTCCTCCAGTAACGGCTCAGACAGATCCTCCTACAGACACACACACCATATAGGTTTACACCCCCCTTTCAGAATCTGCAAAAGGTTAATAATTTTATTAAAATACAAGAAATCATACAAAATGCATGTTATTATTTATTTAGTACTGACCTGAATAAGATATTTCACATAAAAGATGTTTACATATAGTCCACAAGAGAAATACTGTATACTTCTTAATACTGTGTTGTTCCCTGAATGATCCACAGCTGTGTATTTTGTTTAGTGATAGTTGTTGCTGAGTCCCTTGTTTGTCCTGAACAGTTAAACTGTCTGCTGTTCTTCATAAAAATCCATTCTTTGGTTTTCCAGCATTGTTGTGTATTTGAACCCTTTCCAACAATGACTGTATGATTTTGAGATCCATCTTTTGACACTGAGGACAACTGAGGGACTCATATGCAACTATTACAGAAGGTTCAAACACTCACTGATGCTCCAGAAGGAAAAAACATGCATTAAAAATTTGAAGGTCAGGGTAAATTTAACTTATTTTTTCTTCTGGGAAACATGTAACTATCTTCTGTAGCTTCTAAAGGGCAGTACTAAATGAAAAAAAAAAATATGATATTTAAGCAAAATAAGAAAAAACTTACACATCTCCATTCTGTTCAAAAGTTTTCACCCCCGGCTTATAATGCATGTTTTTTCCTTCTGGAGCATCAGTGAGTGTTTGAAGCTTCTGTAATAGTTGCATATGAGTCCCTCAGTTGTCCTCAGTGTCAAAAGATGGATCTCAAAATCATACAGTCATTGTTGGAAAGGGTTCAAATACACAAAAATGCTGGAAAACCAAAGAATGGATTTTTCTGAAGAACAGCAGCAGTTTAACTGTTCAAGACAAACAAGGGACTCATCAACAACTATCAATAAACAAAAAAACACAGCTGTGGATCATTCAGGAAACAACACAGTATTAAACTGGGGGTAATTTTTATAAATTCAACTATTTTTTTTCTTTTGTGGACTATATGTAAACATCTTTTATGTGAAATATCTCATTCAGGTCAATACTAAATAAAAAACAGCATGCATTTTGTAAGATCCCTCTTATTTTAGTAAAATAATTAACATTTAGCAGATTCTGCAAGGTGTATGTAAACTTTTGACTTCAACTGTATAACACACCCGCTAAACACACGTGACGTGACGTGTGTGTGTGTGTGTGTGTGTGTGTGTGTGTGTGTGTGTGTGTATATGCATGAGTGTGTGTGTGTTACCAGATCCCACAGGACAAACTGTCTCTGGTTCCAGCAGGAGCTTCCTGTGGACACCAACATCTTCAGATCCCACAGGAACAACACCCTGAACACTTTATGAGAGCGACAGCCAGACTCCTGCATGACAGCAACAGTATGAAGCTCAGGCCCTATCATCAGTGATCATAAACACACACACACAAACACACACCTGCAGGACTCGTCCAGTCCGTGGTTCGATGATTCTGATTTTCTTGTCTTTGCAGGCCGTGGCAAACAGACTTCCGTCTGCATTAAAGCTCAGACACAGCACCAGCTCAGAGTGAGTGTTTATCACACACACCGGCACCTCAGCGGAGTCCAAACGCCACACCAGCACCTACAACACACAGAAAAATGATCTACATCCACTGCATCAGTACAGCCGCAGAGCATTGTGGGATTTCAGTGTGTGCAGTGCTTTGAATCTTGCCTTAACTATCATAAAG
>NC_133378.1:43622473-43649390 GCF_049309525.1 Garra rufa
TAAATGACTTTGGATGAATGAGTGTCAATGCAATCCTTCTTCTTTTGGTCTGTTAAAGAGGAGACACTGCGGGCAAAACACTGTTTTTTCATGCACCTGTCCAGTTTGAGATGTTGGGCTTTTTCATAAAATGTTTTTCAGACTAGTGGAAAGAAAACACCCAAAAGACACTGTTAAGTCTTTCTTTTATAGCACTTTATCTATTTGTGTCAATAGATTTCAATTACAATACAGATTTCTAAAATCAATAAGTGTTTTCTCCTACACTGAGCCATAAATCTCCACTTCAGCAGCACTTACACACACCACACTTTACATTTGTGTTCCTGTCTGTATCCTGAAGGGTTTTACAGAGGGGTTTGTTCATTTATAATTTGCTTGATTTTATACAACATTGTATTTCCCCCAAAATTGTGAAAAACTGTGTTTTCTGTCTGTTCTAAATATGTTTCTAAATTATGGAGTGACAAAACAAGAAATAATAAAAATTAAACAATTTTAAAACTATCCAGTGTTTAGATTGTTGTACTAGAAATGTATGCAAATAAGCGCATATTATAAATAATGCCTCATTTGCATATTTAAACCACATTTAAAAAAACTCGTAATACAAAAAAATGTTTGCAATCAATGTAATCAATCAACTGAGTAAGGTGATAACTAATTTAGTAGGTAATTTTTATTAACGTTAATTAATAGTCATTATTTTAATATGTTTAGCTATAAAGTTGGATTTATCTGATCACTACTTTTCACTGTTATTTCTACATTTTATTAAGCTAAACACTGTATTACACTCATGTAGTCAGTCATGTAATTCTGCAAAATGCAGTTTATGATTATGAAACATTAGTAAAAATAAAATCTAAAAACAACCTGTAGGGAATGTTGTATATGTTCCCCTTGGGGTTCTCACAAGAAAATTACACTAAAAAACTTGAACTGGAACCAACAACAATAACTGAACTAGACAAAAGTATACAAAATATTTTAAATTAATAATTATAAATTAAATTATTTCTTTAGCCATCTTCAAGAAACTGCTAAAAACACATCTTTATTTGTGACCCTGGACCACAAAGTCATAAAAGTACATTTTAGTTTGTTAGGAGAGGACAATATTTGGCTATTTAAAATCTGGAATCTGAGGGTGCCAAAAAAATCTAAATATTGAGAAAATCACCTTTAAAGTTGTTCAAATGAAGTTCTTAGCAAAGCATATTACTAATCAATAATTAAGTTTTGATATATTTACGGTAGGAAATTTTCATGGAACATGATCTTAATATCCTAATGATTTTTTGGCATAAAATTAAATTGAAATGAAAAATGTTGACCCCCTACAATGTACCTGTGCTACCTAAGACTGGTTTTGTGCCTCAAGGTCACCTTTGATCCTCTAACTCTAGTAATCTCTATTATAATTCTATTTTATCTATTTGTTTTCCTTTTTAAAGACTTGCACTCTATTTGTTTTCTTTAAAAAAGGCGTCTAACACTAGCTTTCTTTATTCTATGTTTTCTTTTTATTTATTATATAACTAACAAAAAACAACAACAACAAAAAGCCTTGCTATGTGTACTGTGTTAGGCTAACTGAGACTTGTCATAGTCATTATTGTTGATCTTTTGTTGATTTTGATTTCTTCCATTGTCCTCGTACCATTGTAAGATGCTTTGGATAAAAGCGTCTGCTTAATGACTAAATGTAAGAAGGTTTAATATTTAGTTATTCTAATTTGGTTTTCAAAAAAATAACCAAAATGGAACCATATGGGGGAAACGCAAGGTTATGAGGCCTTATAACCTGAACACCATGCTTTAATGTTTCTGTTTCGGCGAAAGAAGGTTCTTCAGATTATAAAAAGGTAAGAAAGAGATGGTTCTTTAAAGGAACCAAAAATGGTTCTTCTATGACATACCTTTGAAAGCACCTTTATTTTTAAGAGTGCTGGAACCAAACAACACTAGATCCCACTGACTTCCACTGTACAGACATTTCTCAGAATCAGTCAGTCAAACAGGTTTGACAATTCAGGCAGTCAATGATGACAGAAGGTTTCGCTTTAAGAATCTGAATAAATGTGGCAGGCTGGTGGGATTTCATAAGTTCTTACATAAAGCAGTAGAACATAAAGTTCACACTAGAGCTTGAGTGACTAAAGTCTGAAACAAACACGTCTCTATAGCTGCGAGAGCTGCTGGAACACATGAGATCTCAGCAGCATCTGCCCATCAAGATCCTGAACAACCAACAACACTGAGATCTGCTGCTCCACCTGCTGGATGATCCTCAAGAAGATCAAAACACACCAGAAGACATCAAAAATGACATGAAAATCATCACCTTGGATCTCTAGAGATTCATTTACTGGAAAATATCCCAAGAAGAACAAAACCTAGACTTCTAATTATACCGTACTGACCCAAATATAAGATGACCCTTCTTTTTCAAGATGTGAAACCAAATCTTGTGTTTCTTAATTTATTTTCGTATTGCATATTTATTTATTTTTTGTTTTGAAAGGATGGTTAATACTGGTAAAATGTACCAATAATCACATTAAAAAAATACACACTTTCTGATCTACAATAAAAATAACGGGTAGCCCATCATTATTTAACAATTAGGCTGTCCAACTCATAGCAGCCTACCAAAATGTCATTAACGGTAGAAGAGAAAACTTACTGTAGCCTTCAGATCTTATCGTTTTGACGACCAATTTAAAAAAAAAAAAAAAAATGTATTTCCAAGAAAAAAACCATCATCTTACACTACCGTTCAAAAGTTTGGGGTCAGTACATTTTTATTGTTTCTTTTCTTTTTTTTAAGAAATTAATACTTTTATTCACCAAGGATGTATGAAGTTAATAATTAAAAGTTTATTAAAAGTTAATAATAAATCATTTACATTGTTATAAAATATTTATATTTTGAATAAACACTGTACTTTTTAAACTTGTTATTCATGAAAGAATCCTAAAAAATAAAAAAAAATCACAGGTTCCAAAAATATTTGTTGATATTATCCAACATTGATCATTCTAATAATAAATCAGCATATTAGAATGATTTCTGAAGGATCATGTGACACTGAAGACTGGAGTAACAGCTGATAAAAATTCAGCTTTTCATCACAGGAATAAATTCCATTTTAAAGTATGTTAAAATAAAAAACATTATTTTATATTGTAAAAACATTTTGCAATATTACTGTTTTTTTCTGTATCTTTAATCAAATAAATGCAGCCTTGATGAGCAGAAGAGACTTCTTTAAAGACTATTACAATCTTTTGAACGGTAGTGTATATTCAGATCAATGCGGTAATTAGAGATGCCTTAGACTCATTGTAATTTATAATGAGGGGCGGGGCTAACATTTAAACTGGGAAACGCCCACTTTTAGAAACGTATGTTCATACCTACATTTAAAAAAATACTAAATACTCAATTAGAGGTTCCCATAAATTGTCTTATGTCTGGCAACCCTTATTAACATATTTCACCGCTATAAAGGTACTTCCTTGACATTCTAATATTCCTGATTGTGGTACCCCCTTTTTGTTTTTATTTATTTATTTATTTTTCCATTTTTATTGAACTATTGCACATCCATCTTTGTTGTATTCCAATCAACATCATTATTAATATTAGGCATTATGTTCTTTAGAATAAAAATAAAGAGAGGAAAAAAAAGAAATGTATGTTCGCTGAGAGCTTTCAGTCACAGATTGGTTGGTTTTGAGCCAATCACTTGAGCCGTAAATGTCATGTGACCAGTGACAGTGATGGTCAATGACAACATATGTCGAATTTTACAATTACTAACCGTTTTTATATATAAAACGTACTTTTTATTGACCGCAGAGCATGTTTGCAAACAAATATAGTAACTACTAGACAGTTCACAATTTCAGACACAGCCACATCTTAAGGTCCGCTTACTTTTACTGTTGTTAGGTGGATTTTCATGGGAGGATTCTAGTCATTTTAATAGGAATCCATGATTGTGAATTTTGCATTTAAAGACCGATATTATTTAAAGATCATACAATCCTCATCAATAGTGACATTAAAACATATTTTAGTCTTAATATTAAGAAATGTTCATTGTGCACAAGCAGTACTCCTAAATTAACTAAAGTTGAATTACAATGACAGTTATTTTAACTGCAAAAGAAGCACAGTTTATCTCATGTGTTCAACAGATTAAAATCACTTTCTAGGAAACTACTGCAAAGTATAAAAAAATGAAACTTTCTGCATCTGGTGAAAATTGTGTTAAATATTTTAAAAATTAATTTGTATGGGTCAAAATTATCCATTTTTCTTTTATGCCAAAAATCATTAGGATATTAAGATCATGTTCCATGATGATATTTTGTAAATTTCCTACTGTAAATATATTAAAACTTAATTTTTGATTAGTAATATGCATCGCTAAGAACTTCATTTGGACAACTTTAAAGGTGATTTTCTCAAGATTTAGATTTTTTTGCACCCTCAGATTGCAGATTTTCAAATAGTTGTATCTCAGCCAAATGTTGTCCTATCCTAACAAACCAGACATCAATGGAAAGAGTATTTATTCAGCTTTTCATAAAATATTGACCCTTATGACTGGTTTTGTAGTTATTTGAGATGTCACACAATGCTTTTGATCAAGGAATGTGTTTCCATCATCGTTTATGCGCATGTTTTCTTACTGGATAAAACTAAATATCTGCCTCAATGGAGCAGATGTATGCACATCTTTGTTTCCATCCAGCATTAATGTGAACAGTCACAGATTGATCTGAATGTTCTTCAGACAGGAGCTAACCAACCCACACTAACTAGACTAATCTTGAGCTTATGGTCAAACCTGAACTGGGCATGAAGAAAACAGCTTGATAAACATTAAATGCTCAACATGAAGATCATTAGATCACTAGAACATCAACACAAGTCAATTAACAACTCTGTAACAACACGTCATCAACATGCACCTAATGAACAGGCCACACACACACACACACACACACACACACACACACACACACACACAGGTGAAATCAGCAGCAACACTAAACACACACACATGAGCTGCTCACACACCTGCTGGTTCTTCAGGAACAGTTTAAAGAGCAGCACAGCTCTCTCTCTCACACACACACACACACACACACACACACACACACACACACACACACACTGTGTGTTATATAAAGTGAGATGAGCTGCACACACACACAGCTGTATAAATGAGACGCGAGCTCGAGACAGCGGCGCTGAACGAACGCACGCGCGTGAGAACGCTGCGGTATTTAGACACGTCGCGCGCACACGCACTCTCACACTCACTCGCACACACACACACACACACGCACGCGCGCGCGCGCGGGCGCGGGCTGCAGCGGTCTTACCTTAGTGGTCACTATACACAAGCAGTCCATGTCAGGACTGAGGGGCGACAGAAGCGCTGATTCCCCCCCACCCTCCCCGCTCTCTCCCTCCGCCGGTCGAGCCTCCTCTCCTCCTCGAGCGCCCGTTCACTCACTGTCTCTCTCTCCCTCTCTCTCTCTCTCTCTCTCTCTCCGTCTCACAGCTCGCGCGGGAGAGACAGACGGGTGGGGGGACGAGAACAACAGGACGACACGCGCGTGAAAACATGAGCGGAAACGCGAGGAGAGGCGGTGGGTGACTACTGTTGCCATGGCAGCCAACTGTTGTTGCTCTAGCAACTGTCGAGCAGTTGCCATGGAGACTGAGGGAGGCTGTTACCATGTGGAGCAGCGGTGCGGCAGCGCGACTGACGCGCGGGGTCAAAGTTGACAGAACGATCCTTCATCTGTAAGTTCTTAGCAACACTTAAGTTTTTCGGCGTGGAATGACTGGGTTTCGTTTTCGGAATTTCGCCGAGAATCAATAAATGTGAGCGTGCTTCATTTGGCTGCCCCATTTGTTTTGAAAATCAAGATGAAATCAAAATGGACTATTCTTATTTACCTTTTTCTTAACCTAAGAGTGGGCGTGGCTATTTGTAAATGTTATGGGCGTGGCTTCCGGTCTCATCGGCCTCCAGTTATTTTTAGCTGTACAAAACAGCTTGTTATACTGTACAATTTTTTTCAAGATTAAATTCTAAATATTTTGAGAATAAAGTTGAAATATTATGAGAATAAAGTTGAAACATTATGAGAATAAAGTTAAAATATTTTAAGAATAAAGTTGAAATATAATGAGAATAAAGTTGAAATATTTTGAGAATAAAGTTGCAATATTATGAGAATAAAGTTGAACTATTATGAGAATAAAGTTTCAATATTATGAGAATAAAGGTAAAATATTTTGAGAATAAAGTTGAAACATTATGAGAATAAAGGTAAAATATTTTGAGAATAAAGTTGCAATATTATGAGAATAAAGTTGAAATATTTTGAGAATAAAATCAAAATTACAAGAATCAATTCATATCAACTACGAGATTAAAGTTATAATATTGTGAGAGTATATTGAGTGTATATTTGAGAGTATATTTTGACCGTATATTCCACAGTCTCAACTTTCAAAATCAAAGTCAGTTTTATGTCGAAATATAATCAATATGTCTATTACAATAATGTGTTTTTCACACTCTTTATTGTGGCGTGACAGATCGCTGTATTTCATCTTTCCAATTTCAAACATTTGTTTTATTAAATTAAGCTATACTTTTTTTTCTTCTGATGTTTCTTCACATTTATATTGTGCTATAAACTTGAAATAAAGAAGAAAAACACATTCATAATTTGTATGCCACAGCTGCATTGTCACAAACGTCTGTCATTTGCAGGTGTTTTCCAGCCTGACCAATTTAACAATTCAATCGATTTGAAAACATTTGACTGCAAGAAGACCTGAAAGAGCTCTGACACAATACACAAACACCAGTCTCTTTCACAACTTCTTGCGCTTTAATGGACATCTTGAACATTCAAGTGGTTTTACATTTGATTGGCTGACTGTTCACTTGTCTTTAATAATGTTTGAGCGTTATATTTGTTAGCCTAGTAGTGTCTTGAAGCTTATTTGTTATACAAAATAGCATGGGTCAAAAACTCTTTTATGTTTTGTGGCAGAGCCAGTGAAAGTTTGATCCACTGGCGGCAGAAGAAATCCCCGATTTCTAGGTGAATAATCAAATGTTAGTAAACCAGTTTCACTACTCCAAATATTTAGTCTCAAACTTCTGCTAGTTTTCAGTTTAACTTTACAATCATATGATTAAGTTGACAAAATAGACAAAATATTAAATCAGACTAGACATGAAAAGCAGAAGAGTTTGACTGCTGGTGTTAGACTTCTGAAGCCCTCCTATATTCTAAATGAGACGCATGTTGTAGTTTGTAACAGTGTTGTTTCTCATCTCCTCCTCTGTTACGTAATGAAAGCGCTGACGGTTCAGGTTCAGTGCATGAAGTGTTGAATATTCAACCAGGTGTTATTTTGGTTAATGAAGCGCATCACGCAGGTATTTGAAGTGCTGCTATTTATACACACAATGACACAGAATAGAACACTGCAGGACTATGTGAATGAGAACACATCTTTTGTCTATTTTTTTCTTTTCATCAACACATCTGTGTTCTGATCTAAATAAAGATATAAAGGCCTGTTCACCACAAATACAATAACTACAATGAGTTCATACCACAACTATACTAATATTCTCATCTGATGAATGAGAAACACACTGACAACCAATCACAATCCAGCCTGTATTGAAGAGCTGTTTAAAGCGACAGACGACAAAACTGCAGCACATGCTTATAAAAACAGAATAGTTATTATTTAACATGAACTGTAGTTATCATTATAATTATCATTACACCTAATGCTATTATCATTATTGCTGTAGTTCAGTTTATGGTTGTAGTTTAGTTGGCTTGAGAAAGACAATTTACTGAAATGCTATTTAAACTTATAGTTATTCTTCTTCAGAGACTAAAATGATCAACTCTAACTCCTCCTCGAGCTTTAACTCTTCAAACTCCAAACTCAGGCCAGATCTTCAGACTGATCTGACTCCAGTTGCTGGATCTTTTCAGACTGATCCGACTTACGCTTTTCCTAAAAATGAGGATTAAAACTGGGAAAAATCCCATAGACTTACATTGAGGGAATGTTCAAATGATCAACACTATTCAAACTCACACTGAGAACACTCATCAAACTAACCTTCTATCAACTAGATTTAGAATACAATTAAACTTGCTAATTATGCTAACAACATGCTAGTGTCCTTGCTAGTATGCTAGAATCATGTTAACAACATGCTAGTAACATACTAGTCATGCTAAAAACATGCTAGTAACATGTTAATCATGTTAGCAACATGCTAGTAACTGACTAATCATGCTAGCAACATGCTAGTAACATGCTAATCATGCTAGAATCATGCTACAACATGCTAGTAACTTGTTAATCATGCTAGCAACATGCTAGTAACATGCTAATCATGCTAGTAACTTGTTAATCATGCTAGCAACATGCTAGTAACATGCTAATCATGCTAGAATCATGTTACAACATGCTAGTAACTTGCAAATGATGCTAACAATATACTAGTAACATACAGCATGTCAGTAACTTGTCAATCATGCTAACATGCTAGTAACTGACAAATTATGCTAATATATATATATAAAATCATGCTAGCAACAAGCTAGTAACATGCTAATATCATGCTACAACATGTTAGTAACTGACAAATGATGATAAAAACATGCTAATCATGATAAAATCATGCTAGCAACAAGCTAGTAACATGCTAATATCGTGCTACAACATGCTAGTAACTGACAAATGATGATAAAAACATGCTAATCGTGATAAAATCATGCTAGCAACAAGCTAGTAACATGCTAATATCGTGCTACAACATGCTAGTAACTGACAAATGATGATAAAAACATGCTAATCGTGATAAAATCATGCTAGCAACAAGCTAGTAACATGCTAATATCGTGCTACAACATGCTAGTAACCGACAAATGATGATAAAAACATGCTAATCGTGATAAAATCATGCTAGCAACAAGCTAGTAACATGCTAATATCGTGCTACAACATGCTAGTAACCGACAAATGATGATAAAAACATGCTAATCGTGATAAAATCATGCTAGCAACAAGCTAGTAACATGCTAATATCGTGCTACAACATGCTAGTAACCGACAAATGATGATAAAAACATGCTAATCGTGATAAAATTATGCTAGCAACAAGCTAGTAACATGCTAATCGTAAAAAAATCATGTTAGCCACGTTTCAGTAACTTGTTAATCATGCTAGCAACATGCTAATCATGCTAGAAACATGCTAACTGACAATTAATGCTAATAACATGCTAATCGCGATAAAATCATGCTAGCAACAAGCTAGTAACATGTTAATCATAAAAAATCATGCTAGCAACATGATAATCGTATAGAAATCATGCTAGCAACATGCTAGTAACATGCTAATCATAAAAAATCATGCTAGCAACATGATAATTGTATAGAAATCATGCTAGCAACAAGCTAGTAACATGCTAATTGTGATAAAACCATGCTAGTAACTTGCAAATGATGCTAACAATATGATAGTAACATGTTAATCATGCTAGAAATGTGCTAACAACATGTTAGTACCTTGTTAATCATGCTAGCAACATGCTAGTCATGCTAGTAACTTGCTGTGTATCTACCTATTAACCTTTTGCTTTTAAAACTACTTTAAACCTCAAACTATTTCAGACTGAAAACCATCAAACTTGATTAAAACTTTAAAACTTTTTTTAAACTTTCAGGTCCGGCTTTCTCTTTTTTTCTCTAGTTATTGTAAGTGTTGTTGAAGTCATTGTTATGATTACAGTTGTGGTTGTTGGTGTGAATGTTCTGGACTGGGCTTCAACAGCACTTGATCTAAATGTGGCATCACAGACCTCTATTGCTTGTATATACAGATAGTTATACATTTTCTAAGCTAAACCTACTCCTCTTTCTGTGTTTTCTTTGATTACTTTATTTTTATACCCATTTTTTAGAGATTATGTCAGGTTTTGCTCACTTCTGGGTACAAATGTTGTCCTCAAAATATGGTTAAGTACACACACACACACACACACACACACACACACACACTCACCAGTCCTGGAGTCAGCACTCGACTTCCTGTCTGATTCTCAAACACCGTCAGCTCATAAAACTCCTGAATATCTGTGGAAAAGACACACATACTTGATATTTAAAGACCAGAAACACACCGACAGCTAAAAGATTGCAGTAATTATGATCAGAAATACAGTAAACACTTAGAAAACTGAGAAATCATATTCAGTCATAAATATAAAACAGTGGGGACATTGAGAAGTTAATACTTTTATTCATGAAGAGCACATTAAATTGATCAAAAGTGACAGTAAAGACATTTTCTGATTGAAATAAATGCTGCTCTTTTGAACTTTCAATTCATCTGTGAATCCTGAAAAATAAAATATATGACCATTTCCACAACAATATCAGGCAGCACAACTGTTTTCAACACTGATAATAATCAGAAATGTTTGTTGAGCAGTAAATCAGTATATTAGAATGATTTCTGAAGGATCATGTGACACTGAAGACTGGAGCAACAGCTGATGAAAATTCAACTTTGCATCACAGAAATAAATAATATTTGGACATACACTGCTGCTCAAAAGTCTGGGATCAGTAATATTTTTAATGCTTTTTAAAGAAGACTTTTCTGCTCATCAAGGCTGTGTTTATTTGATAAAAAATACAGAAAAAACTGTAATATTGTGAAATATTTTTACTATTTAGAATAACCGTTTTCTATTTGAATATATATTAAACTGTAATTTATTTCTGTGATCAAAGCTGAATTTCCAGCATCATTACTCCAGTCTTCAGTGTCACATGATCCTTCAGAAATCACTCTAATATACTGATTTGATGCTCAACAAACATTTCTGATTTATTATCAATGTTGGAAACAGTTGTGCTGCTTAATATGTAATACTTTTTTCAGGATTCTTTGAAAATAAAACATTAAAAAGTAAATTGCAAATTGATAAATAAAACATTAAAACAGCAATTATTTAAAATAGAAAACTTTTGTAACCATAAAAACCTTGTTCAAAGCTTGGGGATGTGTTAAATTGATAAAAAAGTGATAGTAAAGACATATATTGTTAGAATAGATTTCTATTTGGAATAAATGCTGTTCTTTTTAGCTTTTTATTGATCAAAGAATCCTGAAAAAACTATCACAGGTTTCAAAAAGACATTAAGCAGCACAACTGTTTCCAACATTGATAATAATGAAAGTAATAAATCAGAATGTTAGAATGATTTCTGAAGGATCATGTGACACTGAAGACTAATGGCTGATAAAAAAATCATGTTAATGCAATTTAAAACAGTGGTTTGCTATTTTAATACACTTATACATCATTACTGCAGTCTTCAGTGTCACATGATCCTTCAGAAATCATTCTAAAATACTGATTTATTACTTTTATTATCAATGTTGGAAACAGTTGTGCTGCTTAATATCTTTTTGAAACCTGTGATAATTGTTTTCAGGATTCTTTGATAAATAAAAGGCTAAAAAGAACAGCATTTCTTTAAAATAGAAAACTTTTGTAACAATAAACACCTCGTTCAAAGTTTGGGGTCAGTAAATGTTTTTTTTCTTTCACTTTTTGAAAGAAATTAAGCAAGGATGTGTTAAATTGATAGAAAGTGATAGAAAGACTTCTATTTTGAAGAAATGCTGTTCTTTTTAACTTGTTATTTCATCAAAGAATCCTGAAAAAACTATCACAGGTTTTTAAAAAGACATTAAGCAGCACAACTGTTTCCAACATTGATAATAAAAGTAATGAATCAGAATATTAGAATGATTTCTGATGGATCATGTGACACTGAAGACTAATGGCTGATAAAAAAAATTCAACAGAAATAAATATGTTAAAGTATATTGAAATTGCAATAATATTTCATAATATTATTATTTTCTGTATTTTTGATCAAATAAATGCAACTTTGATGTGCATAATGAAAAAAAAAAAAAAAATCTTACTGATCCCAAACTTTTGAGCAGCACTATATATTTATAGAATGAAAAAACAGCTGTTCTACATTGTAATATTTCACATTTTGACAGTATTTTTTTATTGAACAAATGCAGCCTTGATGAGATTTCTCTCAGAAACATTACACAAATCTTAACAATTCCACATTTGTGTCCGGCGGTGTAATTCAGATGTCTGATTAGTGGATTATGAATCATCTGAGCGTGTGATGATCCGCTCGTGTCTGTGTGTCAATTAAAAGCGTCTGGTCTGCCAGCAGGGAATCCTGACGCTGATTGACAGCGCCATTCATCCTCAGCGACCAATCACACGCCGCTCAACCTGCCAAGCCCCGCCTCCAGTGACCTCTCTAATCTGTGTGAGTAAATCTCCCAATGACAGATTACACACTAAATATAGAGAGTACCGACACTCGCCGCTGATTAGCTCTGTGTGTGTGTGTGTGTGTGTGTGTGTGTGTGTGTGTGTGTGTGTGTGTGTGTGAGTGTGTGTGTGTGTGTGTGTGTGTGTGTGTGTGTGTGTGTGTGTGTGTGTGTGTCTCACCCAGCAGAGCCTGAAACAGGTCACTCTGAAAGATGGTCAAGAGTCTCTCAGCACGATTCCTGAAACCTTCATCACCTGCTGACTGACAGGCTTCCATCGCCTGCAGCGCTCGCTCCGTATCTGACACACAAACACAGCATTACACACACGGAACAGATTATAATGTGTGTTACTGTAACCCTGAACATAACACATAAGCACCAGCAGCACATCAGAGCATCACAGAGACAGACCTGAAACATCTCACACTCACACTCAACTCAATCTTCATTTATAAACTGCTTTTAATAATATAGATTGTGTCAAAGCAGGAAAATAGTGTGTCAATGATGCAAAAGGCTAACAGTAAACACACACACACACACACACACACACACACACACACACACACACACACACACACACACACACACACACACACACACACACACACACACACACACACACACACACACACACACACACACATGTTGGGTTTACATGTTTCATGGGGACATTCCATAGGCGTAATGGTTTTTATACTGTACAAACCGTACTTTCTATCGCCCTACACCTACCCTACACCTAAACCTAGCCCTCACAGGAGATTGTGCACACTTTTACTTCATCAAAAAAACTCATTGTGCATGATTTATAAGCCTGTTTCCTCATGGGGACCTGAGAAATGTCCCCACAAGGTCAAAATCTACTGGTATTCCTATCCTTGTGGGGACATTTGGTCCCCACAACGTGATGAATACCAGGTACACACACACACACACACACACACACACACACTCAGAGCGGAATGTCTCACCTTCTCGTTTGAGAGGCATGTCTGCTGTGGTTGTCTCTGATGTGTGTCCGTCTCCAGCTGTCGTTTGATCCTCTGAACTTAAACCTCTTTAGGGCTTTGAGCCGCTGCCCCGCGGCCTGCTGGGAGATGTAGTTCAGCCTGGCCATCTGTCAATCAAACACAGCCTTCATCAGGCCTGAGTGAGTGAATGAGACAGACTCACCAATATGATGTTTCCTCTGTAGTTCTGTTTCGAGGGGTTAAAACACACCTGTCCTCAACACACATTCATTCATGACTACAGTACAAACACACACTCATTCATTTTTAGCACTAGTGAACATTTAATAAACTGTATTAACTGATTCTCCACTTCCAAAATAAAACTTTTCTTAACATGTGCTCACCCCCTTGTCATCCAAGATGTTCTTTCTTTCTTCAGTCGCAAAGAATTTAATTTTTTTAGGAAAACATTCCAGGATTTTTCTCCATATAGTAAACTTCAATGGTGCTCAACGGATTGAAAGTTAAAAATGCAGTTTTTAATCCTTCAAAGGACTCTAAATGATCCGATCTGAGGAATAAGAGTCTTATCTGGTGAATACTTTTTAACCTCAAATGCTGGTCTGCTACAGTTAGGGTATGTCTAAAAATTCCCATCTCATTTTCTCCTCCAACTTCAAAATCATCCTACATCGCTGCAGTACAGACCCAGTGTTTACAAAGTGAACGTGCAAAGAAGATCAAACACACTTTACAAAAAAAAAAAAAGTTAAAACAGTGATGTAGGATGATTTTGAAGTTAGTGGACAAAATGAGATGGCAGTTTTTAGACATACCCTAACTGTCTTGAACTGGAGTACACAGAGTACACATGTGCATCGCAGAGCTAGACAAGACCAGCATTTGAGATCAAAAAGTCTATAAATATAACTTTTTTTAAGCAAATAACTGATTGTTTCACTAGATAAGACCTTTATTCCTCGGCTGGGATCATTTAGAGTCCTCTGAAGCTGCATTGAAACTGCATTTTTAACCTTCAATCCATTGAGCACCACTGAAGTCCACTATATGGAGAAAAATCCTGGAATGCTTTCCTCAAGAAACATAATTTTTTTGCAACTGCGATGTATCATTTTTATTCTTTAATACTCAGTGTTGATGTGTCAAGTCACATTTATTTTCATAAGAAATCATATCTGCATGAGTGTGTGTTCGTGTGTGAACATCATGATGCTGGATATTGTTTTCTGAAAGACCAACAGCTCTGCTGCCCTCTCCTGGTGACACACACACAGTCTTCAAACAGGTTGTATAGACCTGCTAGTGTTTCTATCTTTAGAAATATAGTCTCATCTAAACTGTCATGCAGCTATTTTTAGCAGGCCATCTGATCTACAGACATAGTTTTAGTGATGGGAATAATGACTGTGTTGTCTTCTGCAGAGACAGCTCAAACTGAATTTCTTTGATAACTGGTCATTTTTGCAGAATTAACATTCTGTTAATCACTGTTTTCAGACTCTAGTTTAGGTTTCATTTGTAGGATAGTTCAGCCAAACATGATCATTCTGTCCTCATTTACTCCAAAATTTGTGTTTCAGAATAAAAAACTCATTCAGGTTTGACGAACGTTGGGAGCCAAATCTTTTTGGACCCCATTGACTTTCATTGTATGAACAAAAACATATGACCCTGGACCACAAAACCAGTCATAAGGGGCAATTTTGCAAAACCGAGAGTTATATATCATTTCCATTGATGTCTGGTTTGTTAGGATAGGACAATATTTGGTGGAGATACAACTATTTGAAAATCTGGAATCTGAGGGTGCAAAAAAATCTAAATCTTGAGAAAATCACCTTTAAAGTTGTGCAAATGAAGTTCTTACCAATGCATATTACTAATCAAAGATTAGGTTGTGATATATTTACAGTGGGAAATTTACTAAATATCTTCATGGAACATGATCTTAATATCCTAATGATTTTGGCATAAAATTGTTAATTTTGCCCTCCAAAGGCAAAGTGCAGTAACTACGCCAACACTGAAACTGAGAAAAAAGCCTTTAAAGTTTAGACCCTATATGGTATTAGTTTGGATTTTGTAGTTACTGCAATTTTGACACTCGTTTCTCTAAAACAGGACAAAATTGAACCAGGAGACTTTGCCACAAGACAAAACAGTTGTCACAAAGTCCATTTTAAGCCTTAACTCAATTTTGACCAAATGTGTAGTTACTGTGCTTTGCCTTTGGAGGGCGGAATTGTTGGCTATTGCTCCAGAGTCAGATATCTGAAAGTCATTCAGAATTCAGTTGAAGATTAAAGAAGCTTCTGTGTAAGATTCATCTGTCATTATTATAAACCTAAAACATTTTTATCAGGACTGAATCAGAGTGAAAGACAAAAGAGATCAGAAACACATCAGATTTATTCGCATGTGGAAGCGGCTCAGATCAAAAACATCAGGTATGAGCGTCAGCTGCTGAAGGAAACCATGAAGAGTGTCCTGAACACGCGTGTGCATGTCAACGTGTTCTTAGCGTCACTCAGTCTGTCGTCCATTCAAACACAAGGACGTCCATGTGACCGGACCACAGCCAGTCTGAGGTCAGAGGTCAAACAGTCACCGCTGCGGCAAACAGTTAAGAACGGAGCAAACAGGAAGTAGTCCACAGGAAGAAACACACCTTAGATGCACAACTCGACAACACCACAAGTGTCTGTGTTCATTCGGATGATCACATGATGATTCCAACGCTGAAACTCACTTCCTGCTGGAGGAGGGGTCTTTGTGGAACAGGTAAATCGACCTCTGAACACCTGAAAGCAGAATCAAACGTGACCGTTTCAGAAATCCTGATCAGTGCATCTATAGAATCATTTACTAGATCATCAATAAACCAAAGTCTTAAGTACGACGGCTATATGTGTAGCAATAGTTAAATATAAATATATTTTTGACTATTGCTACAAATATATCCGTCGTACTTAAGACTTTGGTTTATTAATAATATATGCATTATTGTATGGAGAATGTATGGGTTGAAATTAGCCATTTTTCTTTTATGCCAAAAATCATTAGGATATTAAGATCATGTTCCATTACGACATTCAGTAAACTTCCTACCATAAATATATTAAACTTAATTTATGATTAGTAATATGCATCACCAAGAACTTCATTTGGACAACTCTTGGCGATTTTCTCAATATTTAGATTTTTTGCACCCTCAGATTGCAGATTTTTAAATATTGTTCTATCCTAACAAACCATACATCAATGCAAAGCTTATTTATATAAAAGAAAAAAACTATTAACCTTTTGTATAATTTTATTTCGTATTAGCTTTTCCTCACTTTATAAATCCTCATCTGGGAAACTGCTGCATAACATGATGTTTGGTGTTGATGAAGTATTACAGTTTGTCTTAAAGTATTAAATAAAGTGTTAAATTGTTAAATCATTGTGGTACAAAGTAATCCTATTCAGATGTCACTTCCTCAGAATCAGAATAAAAGCCCATGATTCACATCTGAACACTAGAAATCAAGCTGAATTAGAAATTAACTCATTAACTGAAATGACTGATTCCCAAACGAAACATTTTGGGGTGGGCAATATTGAAAAAGATAAATAATATTGATAACGATAATTAGACGATATTTGGCTGAGTGTGTTGTTGTGCGTGGACAGCTGACTCCTGAAGTTTGTGATGTTCTTTATATTCGTTCACAGCAGGGATAGAAATTAATCTTTTACAAAAAGATTAAATTGAATTTGACCTTTCATGGGCACTTTTACCTTTATAAAGCCTTACTTTTTTGTTCTAAAAGTGTGCATCTTTTGATTCAAACTCTTACATTTGGGCTGTTACCAGGCAAATCAAATCAGTCTCAACTAAATTCATCTTTGCACTGCAGAGGAAACACAGAACCTGCGTCTGAAGCAGCATTTAGATGTATTTACACACTGTTTGATGCAGCTCTGAGAGACATGGAATGCTTTAACCTGCAGTTACAAATACATAATGTTTTAATATTTTAATGGTTTTATGTTTAAAATGATTTAAATTGAAAAGATACTTTAAATGTGAAACGAAAACCGCCAGAAGGTGGCAGCAGGTCACTGTTGATAAGTGAGTCATTGGAATAGAAACAAATCATTTAAACGCAAAAACAGCCAATACAGTGTCTAAAACTAAATTTAATGTTAACTTGTTTATTGAACTGTTGTATAAAATCAACATCACATTTGTAATCATGCTGACTTTTGGAGAAAAAAAACACTCTTTGTGCAATATTGATTAACTATATGAAATGATGCAAATATATACTATATATACTGGTTTAACCTCGCTTACTAGGCTTTTCAATGTAATGCAGGTGTGCACTCTATAGGTGTGTTTTGTTTGCTTTTCACGATATACCTGATAATGTCAAATTGCACATTGTTAAAACAACAATTATGGTATTATCACACACCTCTAGTTGAACCTGAATATGTAATTAGAACTGAAATCATTGATTCCTGATCAAAAAAGTGTTGCGACAGTGCCACTGATTTTCCCGTTCATTACTGTGAAGTGACTCTGAATCATCTGCTGTAGAAATGAACTTGACTTGAGTGTCATTTACTCTAGACGAGTATGTGTGGGTGTGCAGTACCGTTAGGGCCGCTGTGGGGCGTCCCGATCAGTTCGTAGCTGCTGAAGCCCACATCAGTCGTCAGGAAGGAGCTGAACTTATCCGGCTTCAGTCTGATGCTCCTGTAGTTCCTGTACGTCACTTCCTGAACACACACACACACACACACACAATCAGCTACAGCTTACATCACGTCTGTTAAATGATCCACTGCTATACTGCCCTCCAAAGGCAAAGCGCAGTAACTACACATTTGGTCAAAATTGAGTTAAGGCTTAAAATGGACAACTGTTTTGTCTTGTGGCAAAGTCTCCTGGTTCAATTTTGTCCTGTTTTAGAGAAACGAGAGTGTCAACAGGTTTGACTAGCTGGCGTAAAAAATTTAAAGGCATTTTTCTCACTTTCAGTGTTGGCGTAGTTACTGCACTTTGCCTTTGGAGGGCAGTATACACCAGGGTCAAAGGTCACTGAAGAACATGTGCACATGCAAAAAAATCACAAAAATCCTAAGCATAAATTAAAATGAGAGTTAAAAGTACTAAAAATTAGATAACTTTTTCAGAAATATCACAATTCTTTGTCAGGTTGGTTTTACTATTTAACAATTTTTCTGAGCAGAACAGCCAAACTAATTTTTTTTTTTTTTTTAAACAAAGCCTTTCAAGGTAAATAATTTGTGACCAAAGCTTAAAAAATAAAAAAAGATTTAAAAAAAGTGAGCGAGTGAGTCATTATTTTATCTTCTTATTAGATCTTGACATTACAAACGAACATAATACAAATAAATCTTATTTTCCAGGTACAGTAGGTGTATTTAGCAGAAGCATTCAAGAACTTGGATTGGCTAATATAAGAAGTGAAACACTATTTACTTATACACATTAATTGTACATTTACTCTTATTAAAGCAACTTCTGCCCTCCAAAGGCAAAGCGCAGTAACTACACATTTGGTCAAAATTGAGTTAAGGCTTAAAATGGACTTTGTGACAACTGTTTTGTCTCATTGCAAAGTCTCCTGGTTCAATTTTGTCCTGTTCTAGAGAAACGAGAGAGTCAACATGTTTGACTAGCTGGCGTAAAAAATTTAAAGGCATTTTTCTCACTTTCAGTGTTGGCGTAGTTACTGCACTTTGCCTTTGGAGGGCAGAACTGTGATAAAGTTCTTCAGTCAACAGCAGTGAGAGATTTTCCTCTTTGTGTGTTTGTGTTATTAACATTAAAATAATAGTTCACACAAAAATCAATTCTGTCATGGTTTTTTTACTTTTATAGCATCATTTACTCACTCTCAGGTTGTTTTAAACCCTTTTTTTCCTGTTTAATGTGTGTTGTCAGTTTGTGAAGACAACCACCCTACAATGATCAAAATACACCCAGTGGTATTTACGCAGAGGATTAACGTTACTTTCGTTTTAAAAAAGAAAGCACCGATCCTGATCTACATATGCGTCTATGTTCGTGTGAATCGTTCCTGATGGAGCTTCACTCACAGCAGAAGTGAATTCAAGGTTTTTTTTATGCATCTTTGCAAATGGCTAAATGCGGCTAAAGTAAACATCACGTCTCATAATCCCACATCAGAGAGGGGCGGGGCGAGCAGAGCTCATTTGCATTTAAAGGGGCCATGCAATAAATTGAGTTGATTTTTAGCAGAGCTGATTTTGACAAGGTTAAAGGGTGTTTTTTTTACACTACTATTGAGAATTTTTAACCAAAGTATATTAGAGACTTTTCATTAAGACCCTAAAGAATCATATCAACTTATGGGCATCCGATCACCCCTTTAAAGCAAATAATGTAGTTTAGTGATAAAGTGCAGTGTTGTGTAAGTGTAACTCTACAGCTGAGCTAACACTGATGTGAATGTATGTTGTGTTGTACTACAGTATTATTGAGATGACAATATTCCTCCAAAAGCTGATCATCCACGACTAAAAACCATCATATCGCATATTTCGCATATTCATATTTTTACTAAATGAATCGCATTTGAGGGCCTAAACATGCCCGAAAACCCCTGAAACTTTGCACACACATCAAACCTGGCGAAAATGTACGTCTGATATGGGTTTCAGAAGTGGGTGTGGCAAATGGCTCGATAGCGCCACCTGTACACATTCAGCGGTGTGCGCTTTCAGCTGTGATTCACGTACATGCACGAAAATTGGTAGACACATGTAACACACCAATACCTACAAAAAAGCCTCTTGGAGCAAAATTCTAACCCCAACAGGAAGTTGGTTATTTGAGTCTCTGAGAATATGGAGGAAAAACAGGTCAGTTTTATTGAGTGTATTTGAGGTGTTACCGTGAGTCTCTTGCGGCGGCTGTAGGAGGTCCAGGGCTGAGGTTCGAGGATCAGCACTCCTCCAGGTAACAGGTGTCTGAAGATGCGCTGAAACAGTCTCCGGATGCCGGCGTCACCGTAGTTCAGATGAACCCACTTGGTCAAACTCAGACACAGAATCACGTCGTATTCAGCACACTGGGACACCGCCGCCTCCTCACTGTCCGGCACATAGTCGCCCTGAACACACATAAAACACACATTAAACACACACACAATCATCAGCTGCTCAGCAGGTTCAAGAACACACTGACTCTAGTATGAAATCAGTCTGGGAATGAACTAATCCAGACTAAAACACACAGACAGACATGTCAAAGCCTGACACTCAGAAGGTGTGGCTGAACCAACAGATGACATTCGCATTTCAAGACACAAACATTAAACTCAGAGACAAGACTTAACTAATTTGAAGCCTTTTTATTTTTTGCATTTATTCAGATATAACATCCAGAATATCCACAAGTTCATGTGCATATAACATATGTAAGATAAACGCTTTAGTCTTCTTTCAGTATCATTCATTCACTAATATGGCCATGTATACTGTATCTGAAGACAAATCAAATCAAAACCTGTCATCAAAGTTGTCCTAAAACCAAAACAATACCAGTTTATGTCTTAACAACTTTGATGAACCTTTCTGATCCACTTTAAATGTTGACTACTGTATTTTGAAACTAGATTTTATTTTTATACTTTCAATTTTAGTTAGTTTTAGTAATTATGTTGTTTTTGTCCATTTTATTAGTTTTTTAAAATTTACATCTATATAAACTTATTTTAATTTATGCGTTTTAGTATTTAAAATAAAAAATAGAAATGTTGCTTTGCCAATTTTTTCTGATTTTTTTGTGTGTGTATATATATATATATATATATATATATATACATACACATACATACATACATATATACATACACATACAGAATAGGTGCAACAACCCACAACCAAAAAACACATTTAAAAAGCATTTAAGTATTTAAATCTTGTATGTCTACTAAGATCTTTTTATTCTCTGTTGAAACCCACAATACTATTTAAAATATTAATAAGCTTAATATCCATCAAATCATCATTTATTGGGTACTTTCAAATGGGAGGAGGCTGTCCTGAATCCGAACCCCTACATTTCAACTTATGAAAATGATATTTAAATTATTTTTGTATTTTGTTTTTTCATTGTTGTTTTTGAAAGTAACCTTTTGATTCTTTAAAAAAAAAAGTTAAGTTTCAAAAAATAGTTTACATTTTCTTTGTACATTATGAAACTTTATGTAAAGAAGAAATGTGTCCTGCATTTTTCACATCACCACCGAAACACTGGCAGAGATTAATTTGAACTAAACCCATAAATTTATGATCAGAATACCTTCCTGTGTCCCTCTCTCTCATAGCCACATGCTGAGTAGACAGGCCCAATCATTTTGAGGTAAAGGTGTTCAAAAGTCTGAAAACTCACTTGACTCACTCAACTTAAAGAACGTCACTACTGAACATATAGTTTCTATAACTAAACACTTTTTTTGGGAATTATTACCAAAAATGTCATAAATCACACTTGAAATATTATAAAAAATTTAATTGCTATGGATTTTCCTCTGAATTTGAATTTGAATTTTTTTCCTCTGAAAAATAAAAAATACAAATGTAACCCTTCTAATTAAATGAAGTATTACTGTGTTTCGGTAATGACAAATTCGTGGAGAGGACAAATATTCCAAAACTTCCTGAAAATACAATATTAGTAGGGCTGGGCGATTAATCGAAAAGTAATCGAAATCGACATTCAGAACCTATAATCGTTCAAATTTTTCCAGGACGATTATTTCGATTACTTTCCCTTTAAAAACACCGAGGCGCCAGAGTTCACAGAGGGGGGCGCGGGAGCTGAAATGCTTAGAGATAGAGACCTGTGCGTGACAGATTTTTCAGTCAGCACGGAATTTTGTCCCTCTCCCGCCTGCAAAAGCCTGCATTGTGGTTACCTATACATATTTTTTGAGTACATCGATCTTATTCTCAACAGAAAAGCAAGCATGGGCTGCTGTGTGCATGCACGGCAGAATGCGAGCAAACAATGCTCCCTGCCTATCTCAGTTCATCGCGATCTCATACAACTCTTATAACACAATGAATATTTGCACAATGAATATTTAACAGTGTCTACACTTCGTGTGTTGCAATGAGTGGATTCGTGCGCACGCAATATTAAGCAGTGCGCAAGAACTTTCGGTGAGTGGATTCTTGCATTCCAGAAACTTCCTATTCTTGCACCTGTTAATCATTTTGAAGTTATATTAGTTGTTCGTGTTGCTTTTGTGTAATAGATGAATAACAATTTGTATGTTTTTAGATATTTTATGTTTATATATTTCTATTTTCCGGGAGTCCCTCCAATCATTTTATTCTCCCGCATCCCGCACACACACGAGTTTCTACCCACTCGCGCATCAAGTTTTGTCCCGCGCCGCACTCTGTTTCTGTGCAGGTCTCTACTTTGAGGTCAAATAAAGATGTATAAAATGTTTTACTAATAATTTTATATAAAAATGTTTTTAAATCATATGCTTACAATGCCAATATAGGGCAATTAAAAAAAAAAATTAAACAAGTGTAATTGACAGTATTCTGACGATCCGGCGTTTCAATCTACAAATCACCAACGTTTACCATGGTTTTACTGTAGTAACACTGACAGTAACCATGGCATGGCAGAAAAGTAAAATATTCATATAGAATTTTATTATACTTATAATGTGTTAAATATATTAAAGGAGTAATGGAATATAATAACAATATATATATTTTTTGTAAGTCATTACAGTTGTTTGTTGTACATTTGTAATTATACTGAATGTCTTCAGGATGCTGTTTTTCATTACAAATTCTTTACCGTGGTAGTGGTAATCTACAAATGTATGCAAATGTATGAAAGATGAAGCTGTTGTTATTTTTACAGATACTCACAGAAACAGAAGCTGTCAACTCTGCTACTGTCAAATGTGCATTTCTAAAATCTAAAACTTGTGATATATATGCATACATACATACAAGAGTAATTTTATTAAGAAGAGATACTGCTTATTTTCATTGAAACATTGAAAATAATTTATTTTGTTTCCAAAAGTGCAAGTTATTTATTTTCACTAATTTAAGAAAAATGTGACTGTTCGTTTTAAGCAATGTGTGCTTTAATTTCAGTTGTTCAACACTGATGTTCAATAAATAATCGTAGATAGTTGATAGTGTGTGTTTCCTTCAATTATTTTAAAATCAAGTAATGCACCCTTCATTCAAAAATCTCTCACTTGTAATATGTGAGCATATTTACTGTACAAAACTTGTCAGTGAACTATGAGGGCAAAAAAAAAATATATATATAAATATAATTAAATATAATTTTATTAATAAATAAAATAATCGTTCATTAATCGTAATCGAGTTAAAATGTTCAATTAATCGAGATTTTGATTTTAGGCCAAATCGCCCAGCCCTAAATATTAGAATTAACTGCACGATTAATAGAAATGTATACCTTGGATATTATACAATTTGCATACATACACATTTGTTAAGATGTTTCCCTTCACCAATTCTGTAGTACGGCCCATACACTGCCACTCAAACATCTGGGATCAGTAAGATTTTAAATGTTTTTTTTTTTGTAAAGTCTCTTATGCTCATCAAAATTCCATTTATTTGATCAGAAATACAGAAAAAAATAATAATACTATGAAATATTATAGCAATTCAAAATAACTGTTTTTTATTATAATATACAAATCTGAATTTTCATTAGCCATTACTCCAGTCTTAAATGTCACATGATCCTTCAGATATCATTCTAATATACTGATTTATTATTAAATGTTGGAAACAGCTGTGCTGCTTAATATTTTTTTGAAACCTGTGATACTTTTTTCATGATTCTTTGACGAATAAAGAGTTAAAAAGAACAGCATTTATTCAAAATAGAAATAATTTCTAAGTCTTTACTATCACTTTTTTTCAATTGAACACATCCTTGCTGAATAAAAGTATGAATTTCTTTCAAAGAATAAAAGAAAAAAAAAACTTTGAACAAGGTGTTTGTTACAAAAGTTTTGTTTTAAATAAATGCTGTTCTTTTTAAAATTTTACTGATCAAAGAATCTGAAAAAAAAACTGATAATTTATTGAATGAATGATTTCTGAAGGATCATGTGACACTGAAGACTGCAGTAATGATGCTGAAAAATCAGCTTTGATCACAGAAATATTTTAAATTGCATTAACATTTCACATTATTACAGTTATTCCTGTACAATTGTGCCTTGATGATCAGGAAAGTCCTTTAAAAAGAATTACAAATCTTACTAATACCAAACTTTTGAGCAGCAGGGTGCATGTTCTACTTAATAGTTAATGTTTACCTTTATTTCAAGCTATGCTTTTGTTATTATTTTAGTTTAACTTTTTTTTCTTATGTTCAACACAAACAAAGACATTTTGAAGAATGTTGTTAACAGCTGCTGATTAACCCTAACCCTAATGTTCAACAGAAGAAAGAATTGAAACAAGTTTGGAATGACATGAGAGTGACTGAGGTCAGAAAATCAGACAGAATTGAGCAATAAAACTTGAGAATGATAGTCACACACACACACACACACACAGATTACCTTCAGGAAGTGTATGTTGCTGGGGAACACTCCCGGGATGTGAGGCATTATGGGAGGTGCGGCGATGGGTCCACGGCAGCGTGTGAAGGAGACAGGAAACCTGCGTAACGCCTGAACGCGGTCCAACTGCAGACCCATCAGAGGTGCCAACCCCAGCTGACCTCCGGCCTCGACCTCTGACCCCTCACCCGACCCGCCCACTTCTGCTTCCGACCTCGTTCTGTCGTCCGACCCGCGCAGCTCCGACAAGAAGTATCGCAGGTTCTGACGTGCCATCTGCACCAGCGCCCCGTCGATGTCCACACCCAGGATGCGCTCGGGGTTCCAATGCCTGGCGATGGCGAGGGTCACGTGACCCGTGTTGCACCCCACATCCAAAACTTTCTTTCCGCGGAACCACTCGGGTTTGAACACGGCCAGGCGTGGGTCTGCGGTCAGCGACGGCGTGCGGTAACCGTACTGATGGCTGTAGCTTCCGTAATGGAAGTTTCGCTGCGTCCTGCGCCTCCTCTGCTGGGTTTTCTCCGCCCTCAGAGGCGGAGCTCCGCTGACTCCGCCCACAACCGGAGTGTGGAACGACTGGCTGACGGACGGAGTCGGCGTGATGGACAGGCGCTCCGAGCGGCTGCAGGTTCGCCTGCGCTTCTTGTGTTTGGACGGCTGAGGGGCGGAGCTAGACGCGGAGGGGTGTGACCGCCGGCGCGGGAGGATGGGCGTCACCACTTCGTCGCGGCAGTTGATGGACGTGTTGAGTTCGTAAGGCCGCGGCGACTCCTCCACAGGCTTTTTGGAACTAATAACAGGAAATAGTGCACCTGGCTCCGCCCCTTCGTTCACCTTTAACTTCTCGCCATCCGGAGGCTCGGCGGTCGTTCCCGGATGGTGTCGGTTGCGATGTCTGCGTCTGTTTTTTAGGGGCGACACCAACACCCCCGCTGCTTTGTCTCCGCCGCGTCCGCTTAGATTCAAAGGATCTGTGATGTCCTTCGGAATCAGGATCTCCACCGGGTCACGGTTTTTGCTGGGAAGCGGCGACGATTTGGGCGTCTCTGCGTTGAGCGCCTTACTAACCTCCTCGTCCAGCAGACTGTTGAGGTTCAACGGATCGAAGATGTTCCCGCCCATCAGGAATTTGGAGGGCAGAACAGGGTCACATTCGGAGTTGGCGCGGCGTCGGCGTTTGCTGAGACTGGGGTGTTTGAACACACTCATGCTACAGCGCCGCTTGTTCAGTTTCTGCGCCGTCTCGCCTCGCGGCGCCAGGCCGTTTTTGTCCTGAGGCGTCACGTGATTGGTGGCGAGTTCGCTTAGCACCATGTTAGCGGTCACCTCATCCTGGATGGCGATGGGCGGAGGGAGGGCGTGCAAACTCGCCCCGCCGGCGGCAGGAAGCTCACTCTGGACGGACATCACGGCCCACATCCATCAGCCTGTAATGTGACTGTGCGGATCCTGCAGAAAACACAACAGTTAGCAAATGGACATAAAAAAAAATCAAGTTCTACTTGCCATCCAGGATGCTATGAGTTTGTCAGAAACTCTTCATACTTACTTGACAACAGTCAGTGTAGTTTTAGATGCATTAATGTGCTTGAGATCCACGTGTTACATCTGTCACTCATTTAACTCCGCCACGCCTTGCTCATTTAATAACTCCGCCCCTGGACTCACTGCTCATGAATAATGTTGGAGAAACGCGATATCCGAAAGCTCCCTCCCCTATCCGACACAAACACACACGTACCTTACCTCTCTCTCTCTCTCTCTTTCTCTCTCACACACACACACACACACACACACACACACACACACACTACTAAACGCGATC
>NC_133378.1:43649890-43667390 GCF_049309525.1 Garra rufa
CGGTGGGAAAAGCTTATCAGGCTGCAGGTCAGGCTGGTGCTGCGCTGCACACAATGGCTGTGTTACAGGCATACCAGGCTGATCTGTTGAAGGATTTGAGTGCGGGCAGTACAATCGACGATGAAGCTTTCACTGAGCTTCGTCGAGCCACAGATTTGTCTCTCCGTGCGACCAAGCAAACGGCTCGTGCCATCGGCCGATCTATGAGCGCTTTAGTCAGCACGGAGAGACATCTATGGTTGAATCTGACAGGAATAAAAGAAAAGGATCGCGTGTTCCTGTTAGATGCCCCCGTTTCTCCCTCTGGACTATTTGGAGACTCGGTTAACACCGTTGTCGAAAGATATAAAGAGGTAAAGAAACACGAGGAAGCGTTTGTTCAGTTTCTTCCTCGCCGCACTCAAGGGGAGGGGCCGTCTGCCACCCAGCCCCGTCCCGGTCCTTCAACATCCAGGGAGGTCAAAAAGCAGAGCGTGGCTCAGCGTGCTCCCCCTCGTAAAGATTGGGGACAGGCTCGCCGCGCTCAACAACCTCCTAAGCCAGATCTCAGGACTATTATCAACAAAAAGAGAAAGTCCTGATGGTCTGGCGCCCAATCTAGTGGGGGTAGCCCCCCGCGGGATGGGGCGCGTTCAACATTTAAAACTCGCCTCTCCCCGATACCCTCACGAAACCTCTCCATCCCCGCCACTTCTCGTGCCTCGGGGGGCAGCGGTTTCCAGAGAAATGTTAGATGTTCCGTCGTTTTCGGCTGTCATTCCGGACGCGGGACATCTAACATCCCCTCAAAAGGAAGTAGTAAAATTAATACCACTCTCAGAGAGTCTGGCAGCGTGGAAACTTCTGCCAGGCATCTCAGAGTGGGTATTAAGCACAGTACAGATAGGATACAGAATCCAGTTCAGTCGTCGTCCTCCGCGTTTCAACGGCGTGGTTTACACTTCCGTGAAACCGGAGCTGATGCACGTACTGTCACAAGAGCTGAAAACTCTTCTGAGCAAGGAGGCCATAGAACATGTTCCTCTTCCAGAAAGAGAGTCAGGCTATTACAGCAGATACTTCCTGGTTCCCAAGAAGGATGGGGGGTTGCGTCCAATCTTAGATCTTCGAGGCTTAAACCGTTCAGTCAAAGCACTCAAGTTCAAGATGTTAACTGTCAAGATGGTCGTGACGCAGATTCAACATTACGATTGGTTCGTCACGATCGATCTAAAAGACGCATATTTTCACATACAAATATTGCCACAACACAGGAAATTCCTGAGGTTCGCTTTAGGGGGCGAAGCGTACCAGTTTCGGGTTCTTCCATTCGGCCTAGCTTTGTCACCCCGCACATACACAAAATGCATGGATGCAGCACTGGCTCCATTACGACTCCAGGGCATTCGCATTTTGAACTACATCGACGACTGGTTAATACTGGCACAATCGCGAGAGTTGGCGCTTCAACACAGAAACATCGTGTTGGCTCATTTAGTTTCTCTAGGGTTGAGACTCAACACCAACAAAAGTGTTCTTTCTCCTGCCCAGAGAACGACTTATCTCGGTATCGTTTGGGATTCGATCACGATGCGGGCACAGCTGTCTCCCGCTCGAATCGAGACCATTCGGCAGACAATGAGCAAAGTCAAGCTAGGTCAAAACCGTACTGTTCTTCAGTACCAAAAAATGTTAGGCTTCATGGCTTCAGCATCCACGGTGATTCCTTTGGGGCTGTTGCACATGAGACCGTTTCAGTTGTGGCTAAAAGCCAGAGGATTTCATCCAAGAGCCAATCCTCAAAGGCAAATAAAAGTGACGCGCCGCGGGCTTCGTACACTAACTCTGTGGTTCAGACCCCGGTTCCTTACCTTGGGTCCCACTCTAGGGGCGCCCTGTCGTCGCAAACTGCTAACGACGGACGCCTCCCTGACGGGCTGGGGAGCGGTCTTACATGGTCGTCCAGCTCAAGGGGAATGGGAGGGTCATCAGCTCGATTGGCACATCAATTGCCTCGAGTTGATGGCTGTATTTCTGGCTCTGAAATACTTTCTCCATCAGTTGAGGGGCTGTCATGTCTTAGTGCGGGTGGACAATACAGCAGCAGTCTCTTATATAAATCACCAGGGAGGTCTGCGCTCACGCAATCTGAACAGATTAGCGAGGCAGATTTTTCTCTGGGCCCAAGGAAAGTTCCTGTCACTCAAGGCAGTTTACATTCCAGGGCACTTGAATGTGGGAGCAGACTTACTGTCCAGACAGACATTACCGATGGGCGAGTGGAAACTCCACCCGGAAGTAGTGAATCTGATATGGACCAGATTTTATCAGGCGGAAGTGGACCTCTTCGCCTCTATACAGACAGCGCAATGTCCCCTTTACTTCTCTCTGAGTCACCCAGCTCCGTTGGGTCTGGATGCGATGGCGCACTCATGGCCCAATATGCGCCTGTATGCGTTTCCTCCAGTCTCTCTGCTCCCGGGGGTTCTAGCCAGAGTTCGCCAGCAAGGTTCTTGCCTCTTATTGATAGCGCCGCGTTGGCCGAACAGAGTATGGTTCTCGGAGATAATATCTCTCCTCGACGGCTCGCCTTGGGCGATTCCGGAGAGGAGGGACCTTCTATCGCAGGCGGGGGGAACGATATTCCATCCCAGGCCCAACCTGTGGAATCTTCATGTTTGGCCCCTGAGGGGAACCAACTGAGGGACACGGGGCTTTCACCTGCCGTTATTGAGACCATCCTAAGTGCTAGGGCTCCCTCCACTAGGAGGATTTATGCCGTTAAATGGGGTATTTTTGAAAGGTGGTGTGCTGCACACAATGTAGATCCAGTTAACTGCCAGATTGCTTCAGTGTTGGACTTCATGCAAGAGAAATTATCATCAGGCATTTGCCCCGCTACTCTTAGGGTATATGTGGCCGCTCTTTCGGCTTGCCACGCCCTAATTGATGGGGAACCGCTTGGGAGGCACCCTCTGCTCTCCCGCTTCCTTCGTGGGGCCAGGAGACTGAGGCCTCCAGTCAAAACCAAGATCCCTTCTTGGGACTTAGCAATAGTCCTTGAGGGTCTGGTTGAAACCCCGTTTGAACCTTTAGAATCAGCGTCTGACAAACTTCTGACTCTTAAAATGGTTTTTCTTATGTCAATAACTTCCTTAAAAAGAATTGGGGATATGCAGGCTCTGTCTATCGCGCCATCCTGCTTAGACTTTGCCCCAGGATTGGTGAAAGTGATTTTGCATCCTCATCCTGATTATCTGCCCAAGGTGCCATTCTCGGCTGTACATCCGGTCATTTTAGAAGCCTTCTGTCCTCCACCGTTCACAACGCCGGAGCAGGAGAATTCTCATAGACTGTGTCCAGTCCGCGCTCTTCAGGCTTACATCCACCGCACTAGCCAGTGGCGTAAGTCGGAGCAACTCTTCGTCTGTTATGGCCCCCATAACAGAGGAGCAGCTGCCACCAAGCAGACCATCTCTCATTGGGTCAGGGATGCTATAGCTCTTGCCTATGAGGCGCGCGGTCAAGCTTCGCCTATAGGCCTTAGGGCTCACTCCACCAGGGGGGTCGCCTCGTCCAATGCGTTGGCAAGGGGTGCTCCCCTACAACAAGTTTGTGATGCGGCAGGCTGGTCCTCTCCGCACACATTCATAAGATTTTATAGCTTGGATGTTCATGCCACTCCGGGCTCTCGCGTCCTTGAGTCGACATCACAAGCTAATGTCTAGGTCTTCCTGCGTTCTTGTGAAACACACCTGCACAACCGTAGGAGTCCAGACATATTCAAGCACGGCGGCGTGGGTATTCTCGTTCCCAATGCGCTTAGCAGCGCAGCATCGACTGTAGCTTTCAAAAGGGAACAATCTCAGGTTACTTGACTGTAACCTTGTTCCCTGAGAAAGCGGAACGAGATGCTGCGCTACTTTGCCGTGCTGAAGATGTCCCAGGACTGCTCTTCAGACAAAATATCCTGACGATGCACCTGTGGCTCATCTATTTATAGCCTCGTGCGCGTGCGCTCCGGTGACGTCACCAATCGAGGCTATAATGCCGTTTAGTCAATTATATTGACGTTTTACATACAATATTCACAGCTGGTCACTTCTAAAGACGTTCCCAATGCGCTTAGCAGCGCAGCATCTCGTTCCGCTTTCTCAGGGAACAAGGTTACAGTCAAGTAACCTGAGATTGTTTTTCCCTTTCGCGATAAGTCACGGCAACGGATTTTTGTAGGATTTTTGTTATATTTAATCAAATGTGACCTGTAAATGTGAAAAAAAATTCCCATCGCTGTTTTACGATAGTGTATATATACTGTATATATTCCTTTTTTTGAATTACCTAAAAGACCACCTCATGCAAGCGTAAGAACTTTTTTGCGATATATGGGAATTTTTGCGCAATTGGTGTGTTTCCATTAGGCATATTTTAAATTTGCAATTTCATTTTGTACAATTAAAGGGGTAATGGAAATGCAGCAACTGTTTTTTTAATGAAAAAAAGACGTGTATTTAGTGTGTTTTCTATACACTAAATGCTTTGTCATTATGGAGTATGAGATGTAGATTGATGTGGGGGTATGAATACTTTTGCAAGGCACCGTACATTTAAATAGGTAGCATTCGCTTGGGCATTTCGCAGTGCGCTTCTAGAGATCCTCTGAAACCCTCCACCTTCCCCAGCTCCACCTGTATAGATCTGCTATGGGTTATTTTATGCTATTTGTGCAGCAGCAGCATGTCTTAAATACTCACAGCACCGTATCGCCATATGCTTTAGCAGTAGAAAGTTCTGTCACAAGGGTCAAAGATAAAGTTAGAAACAAGCAAGCACGCTTTTATATTTAAAAAACTTTATTAAACGACTCACGGCCCGTAACACTAAACGATCACTAACAGACAGTCCTGATTGGTCCATGATCATGAGTACAGTACAGTGATTGTGTCCTACTACTATCTACTGCTCTGGATGGCTGTTATTGCTCATTCACAAACAGCAGAAATCAAATCAAATGGATTCATGCACTTACAGAAAGGTGTCTGATGTGCTCAGCTGTGAATCAGCAAGAGGCTTTTCTCCCGCAGCGACTCTAACTCCTCTTCCTCCTCTTCCTCTCTGCTCTTGCTGGATCGTAATATATGATCTGAGAACAGCTCAATTTAACCCTTATGTGGTCCTCATTTTCAAATCACACTCGGGGTTTCCGGGGTCCTTTTTCACCACAGGAAACAAAAGCAATTTTGTAACAAAATAATAGTTAAAAAAATAATAAAAAAACATTTCTCTGTTTATTAAAGTTTTTACTCCACATTTGTTTTTTAAATATATATAAATTAATAAATAAATATTTTTTTAAATGGGTTTTTATACAAAAACTGCTTTTTTTATGTAAAATTCACTTTATAAAAGACCCACATGTCTAACTTTCATTCATGGGTATAACATGGATCATTTCACATGGTTTAATGTAAGATTTTTTGCCCATCTCTTGGAAAATCCAGTTTTAAAAGTTAAAAAAATCACTTTTACCACTAGATGGCTGCAGTGCTCCACTATATGCTATTTGCTGTTTGACCACCTGAAACATATCTTTTCACAAGTTTTTTCAGTTGAGTTCATAGCTACATATTATGAAATCACAGTTCTAACAATAAAAATTATAGTCATTTTTTGTACTGAAACAAATCAGCTCTATTTCATATTGAGTAGCAGTACACAACATGAACATACGAATGCAGAAACAGCACATTTTTTTTTACTTGACAAATTATAAGAGAGCAGTTTTACCGTCTCACAAATGTATTCCTGTGTGTCCTGTGTATTTCATAATATGCAGAAATGAACTCAACTGAAAAAAACGTGTGAAAAGATATCTTTCAGTTGGTCAAACAGCAAATAACAATAGTGGAGCTCTGCAGCCATCTAGTGGTAAAATTAATTTTTTTACTTTTTAACCTGGATTTCACTTACACTAAACCATGTGAAATGATCCATGTTATGAAAGTTAGACGTGGGTCTTTTATAAAGTGAATTTTACATAAAAAAATTTTTTGTATAAAAACCTATAAAAAATATTTATTTGTTAATTTATATAAATTTAAAAAATATCTAATTTAAATAAAATTTAAATAAATTCTCAGAAAACTGCAGAAATGTGGCGTAAAAACATTAATAAACAGGAAAATAAGTATATATTTTTTAACTATTATTTTGTTACAAAATTGCATTTTGTTGCCTGGGGTCTCCAAAGACCACGAATGTGACATTTTTTTTCACACTAACATAAAATCAAGATATCATTCCATTTTTTTTTTATTTGTAGATCAAGATAGTGTTGACCGATGTATGAAGTCTCATTTGAACAAAGGGAAAAAATTTTAAATTTTAGCAAATGTCATTTGGGGTCAGAAATACCCCAAAGACTACATAAGGGTTAAGTTAAACACACAAGGAAGTAAAAGCGATGGATTCGTCAATGATCGATTGTATCTCGCAGAATTTTTTTTTTTTAAAATCGGCTGGTTTCTACAGTTTCTGATTGATTGATTGATTGTAAACTCGCTTCATTTCGTCGCTCCTCACAGTGTCACATCAAACGAAGATAGAAAATAGAATTGCGATAGAATTTCTCTGAACATGCTAACTGTTGTGTCCAGCGGTGCATAAGCGCTTTGTTGCGTGGAAGACTAGCGGAGAACCAGAGCCGTCGGCCGCGGTGCATTCTGGGTAGACGTACGTGGCGTCTCCTGCTGTTTGGTTTAAAGGTGGCAGTGCCAATCAAAGCTTGACCTTTGACCTTGATACCCTGAGGAGGACTGTAAACGCTACTGAACCGTGTCCGACTCATCTCCGAAATCTGTACTGTTCTGGAAACTTCCTGTTGCTTTTTAAAGCGTTTCAGTGGTTTGTCACAGTACTAGACGGCGTGTGTGGGTTTCTCGTTAGCAGTCAGTGCAGTTCATTTTCATAGCTGCCCACAGTTGTTTTCCTGTGGTGACGTGTTTCCTATTGAAACAGGAAGTTGGGACACATCAAAGTGCTTGTCCTTCTGAAGGCGGTGCGATTCTCACATGGAAGCCTCGCTCTTGTGCTCGAACCAAACGCCGGCGTGTCGCGGTCTGACCTCTCTAACAGCTAGCGTGTTCATTCTAAAACGAGCATCACCCCAGAATCAAAAGACTAAACAAGTAAATCACTTTTAACTGTATAAATACCACAAAAAATAAACCAAAAATACAAAACCGTATAAAAAATATCCAAATAATAGATCAGTATTTTTCTCATGCTACTGTAATGTGAGTGTTTTATCATCATGACACAATGCAAAATATCTTGAGTTTCTAATATAATTTGTTCTGTGTTGCTTGTGATTGTGGGGTGGAATATAAACACAGTTGGTCATAAGTTTACACCCCCTTTACTGAATCAAAATCCTGCACTGAAAGTTTATATTCACTTGATTCTTAATACCGTGATGATCAGTAAACTTGAGTGTTTGCAGCTCTTCTGATAGTTGTGCTTTAGTCGCTCATTCATTCTCAGTGTGAACAGATGATCTCACGATCATGCAAACACTACTGGGAAGAGCTCGAATGTGCAGAAGATGCTGGAAAACAGAGCAGTTATAATGCTGCCCTCCAAAGGCAAAGTGCAGTAACTACGCTGAACACTGAAACTGAGAAAAATGCCTTTAAAGTTCATAAAGTTCACTCTCCTCATCTCTGAAACGGGACACGATTGAACCAGGAGACTTTGCCACGAGACAAAACAGTTGTCACAAAGTCCATTTTAAGCCTTAACTTAATTTTGACCAAATGTAGTTACTGTGCTTTACCTTTGGAGGGCAGAATGGTAGAATCTAGGGATGTAATGATATCAAAATCTCACGATGCGATAATATCGCAATATGAAGTCCACGATATGATATTTATTCTGATATTTAAAAAAAAAGACAAATGGAGAATTGGAAAAAAATCTAATTTTGTACATTTTAAAGTTCATTTCTTTTATCTAATGCACTTTGAGAGTTCAAAACTAAGAGCGCCAACCCATGTTCTTAACTAAGAAAACTTAAGTCAGAAAAAAAATCAGTGTACCTGAACTTTAAACAGGACTCTAAATTACATTCACACTGGTGTTTTACAGTACAATTACAGTTACAGTAATAGCCATATATTGTTAAACAACTGCACTATCAAACAAATGGAAATTAATATTTCATAGGTATATTATTTTTGCTTTACGCTACAGTAAGGGAATCACAATCCTTATTTCCTATTTTTTACACATTTTGAATTTAGACTGTATTTAAACCATTTGACTAAGCTTTTATTTTGACGAGCCGATCGCCTGATTGAAGCGCAAGCTTTGCTTTGAAACTTGATGAAGGGGTTAATCCATATTGTGCTTTCAGTTTGAGTTCGTCTGACAGATAGTGTGTCACAGCATAATGGCCTAAAGCACAACTTTAAAGACCTGTTATGTTAGAGTAAAAAGTTTAATATATTTCAAAAACTACACTATTGTTTCATATCAACATGTCACATGATCATATTAAGACTAACTGAGTTTTGCTGTTGCGATACCAAGATATTGATAATATCGTGACACCCCTGGTACCCTGCAAAAAATGCTTTTCTTATTAGATTTTTTGTCTTGCTTCCAGCTAAAATATCTAAAAATTCTTAAATCAAGAAGGATTTTCTAGACGAGTAAAAATTGTCTTGTTTTCAGAAAAAAAAAGTTAAAATGAAGTGAGTTTTTGCTTAGAACAATCAAAAATAGAAGTAAGCATAAACGTCTGATTTCAAACCGAAAACAAGATTATTCTTCTTACCCCATTGGCAGAATATTTAGCTTGTTTCAAGCAAAAACGCACTTTACTTTAACTTGTTTTTTTCTGAAGACAAGACAATTTTTACTCGTCTAGAAAAACCTTTTTAGATATTTTGGCTAGAAACAAGAATCTAAGTAAATTTAAGAAAATATTTTTTTGCAGTGTAGAATCAGATCCCGCCAAGTTTTGTGTCTTGTTTCCAGCCAAAATATCTAAAAATTCTTAAATCAAGAAGGATTTTCTAAACGAGTAAAAATTATTTTCCTGCTTTTTGTGTGTTTGAAATAAGATCATTTTTCTTTCCCCATTGGCAGATTATTTAGCTTGTTCTAAGCAAAAACTCACTTGATTTTGACTTGTTTTTCTGCAAGCAAGAAAATAATTTTACTCATCTAGAAAATCGTTCTTGATTTAAGAATTTTTTGATATTTTGGCTTAAAACGAGACAAAAAAATCTAAGCTAGAACAGCATTTTTTGCAGTGTATGACAGATTTAGTGCAGAAATAGTAGAAGAAAACAACAAAGAAAAAGACGATTGTTATAAATACAGCAGGGCTTGGACTCCTAAAAAGGTGACGTTTGTAACTCCTCTGATTTTGCTCAAATGGTTCAGTTTTAGCAGATTCAGTGAAGGGGTGTAAACTTATGACGCAGCTGTACGTCACACAGATCTGAGAACACTGAACTATGAGAGTGTGTGTGTGTGTGTGTGTGTGTGTGTGTGTGTGTCAATGCTCGTTGGGCATGTGTCGTATGGTGTGGAATATCCAGTCCATCTTGGTGGTCCATCCTCCATGGTGGGCGTCGTTCATCTGTTTGGTGAAGTACTCCAGAGCCTCCTGCTGGTTCTTCTCCAGCGCCAGTGTCTTTCTCAGGTAGGCGATGTCGTCGAAGCTCTGCAGCTCAGGCATCCCGCAGCCCAACAGCAGAGAGAAGAGGTTGATGAAGAGGCTGGCGTGCTGACGGATGGCCAGATACGCTTTATAACACATCTCCTGAAACCTGGCGGTGAGAGACACAGCATACTGAACACACATCGCCACACACTGAGAGAGCTATTCCTTATTATGAGGACCAACAAATACCCACACAACTATAGTAATTAGTGTTGAACAATATACCACTATTAAAAAGTGTGGCAATATGATACGATTCTGCATTTTACTAGTACCGCTACTTTAACAAAGCATAAGAGCTGTATTAAGACTGTTTATTTAAGGTCCTATGATTAAAGCGAAGCAGAAAATGTGGACGGAATCACGGGATCCAGTCATAAAAACAGAATTTACTGTATAATGTGGAATATCATGGAATTCGGCCTCAATATATGAGTATATGAATACATAAACAATCTCTAGAACTGCTGTCTCTTCATCAGCATTTTACTGTTACTTTTGAGAAAAAACATTCTCATATCATATACAAACAGAAATGTAAAGGCAGCAACCCGTCTGAATAGATAACTTGACAAAAATATTACTTAATGTGATGATAGTACTACAAATAATACGAAAAATATTATTAAAACAATATTTAAGGAATATTTAACAGAATTTATTTACAAGAAAATCTTAAATAATTTTTCTGGAAAAAAATAATAATTATTTTAAAAATATAAATTAATTTGACATGCTTTTGATTATTAAAATTTATTAAAACTATTAAAATGGAATGCAGAAAATTTATAGAAAACAGATTCACAGAATTCGATAAAAAAAACTGAGTATGAGAAAAATTACAAAACGTATAGGGCCTTAAAATGTTAATTTTGTTCAACTCCTAAGAAATTGCTGTTAAATCATGTACGTTTTCTGATTTTTAATTAATTAGACATGCTTTTTGATACATATATTCAAATGTAACCACTAAAATAGAGTCTAGAAAATTTCAAAATGGGAAAAACTTAATCTAGAAACATTAAAATTAATTTGGAAAAATTAATTTGGGAATAAAACAAATTTAATAGGGCCCTGTTTATTTCATTTTTTTTTTATTTCTTTGTTTTATTGTATTTGTCCTTTAGTTTGTTACTTGCATCTGTGTTCTTATTATTAATAACGAAGAGCAAAAAAAACAAAAATGACTATTAAGATTTAAATTGTTATTGTGAAATAATTACTATGTCAAGAAATAAGATGTGGCTTTATCCTTTTAGCTCTTTCCAAAGTTGCATAGATCTCTCCACAGCTGTAGGCTCGCATGCAGACACTCAAATTGGATTTTTATTATTTATTTATTTTTTTAAAGAGGGATGAAATGCTTTTTTTAATAGATAAATAACTATAACCTCTACTTAAATCATCTGTTATTTACCTGTGATTCTGTGTTCTTGTTGTAGTATCGGTTCAGTAGTAGCATCGATGTCAAAATTTTAGTATCATGACAACACTAATAGTAATATCCATCAATTTTGTCCTTGTGGTGACTTTTTTAGTGCCCACGAGTAAACAGGCTTATAAATCAGACAGAATGAAGAGTTTTGAGAATGTAAACATGGCTGTAGTGTGAGGTGTAAGGTTCGAATAAGAGAATAGCAAATACAGTTTGTACAGTGGAAAAAACATGACGCATCTGGAATGAAGCCATAAACCACACATGCAAGAAAGTACGTGTGTGTTCACACCTCTCGAACTCTTTGGTCTTTGTGCACTCCTGCACACCCTTGCTGATGACGATCAGGAAGTCTTGCGTGAGAACGAAAGGGACTCGCTCTCGCTTGTATCCAAATTTCTTCTTTTTGTGATCCAGGAAGTGGCCAAAGTCGATGTGGAACAGCTGCGGGAAACACAGTTTGAGTCTCAACACACTCTGGCCTTCAGAAGACATCTAATATCCAGTAATATCAGATGAGATACAACACCTGAACTGATCTGATCTGAATAATGACTCTATTGTCTGCTGTAGAGCTGTTTTACAGCTGATATTGATGATTTTTACAGGTCATACCTGTCCGTTCTCCTTCACCATGATGTTGCTGTTGTGTCTGTCTCCGATGCCCAGGATGAATGTGGCCACGCAGTATCCGGCACACGAGCGAGTGAATAAATCAATGGCTCTGTCGTATCTGAGAGAGTAACAGGTTTAGTTTAGGGGGAAACAGTTGGTCCTGGAAATAAAAACTTTACAGGGGTCCTACAAAGACTACAAAGTCTTTATTTAGTTTTGGGGGTGCACTAGAACATGCTCTCATGTTTGGGGATTCGACAAACCCATTATTTTTCACATAATTGACATTATTCCAGTAGCTTTCTCCCCAGACTGGCACAAATGGCTCGATTAGTTCTGGGTTTGATGAAGGTCTGCCTTCCGAAAAACCAAGTGTGTTGTGATTGGTTAGCAGTCCCACTGCGTTGTGATTGGCCAACAGCTTAGACGGCGTTTCAGTCGTGCCACGCCCCTTCCCAAAGCAGCAAGTTCCACTGTTAGCGCAAGCTAGATTAAAGTGATTCTTACGTTTTACATATGGATATTTTTCTTACAAAAACACATCGGCTCACTAAAGGAGGCTTTTACTGACCCCTCCGGAGTCATGTGATGCACTTTTTATTATGGATTGACTTGTTTGTTTGTTCAGTCTATGTCTTTCTAAAGCTTGGGAGTGGCAGAATTATTTTTGCTTTGGATTGCATTCGTCTGAAAGCAGGAAGTCATATACACCTAGGATGCATGAAGGGTGATTAAATAATCCGCTACAGTAGTGTTAGTCCTATTGTTAGCCTGCAAGATCACGATACATGATATTATCATTATTGTGCTCATTTATTTCATTATTAACATGCCCCAAACCAGCTCCAGCATATGGCTAGTGAAGCTATGTACACTGTATGATGAATAAATGTCTTACCACACACTGCATATGTTAACAGCGCGGCTCCAACACAGATACCGGAGCAGTTTGCGGACACTTTAGTCAATGCTTGTGTTTATACCAGACGCTCTGCGGCTCGCTAAAGCATCCCAGAAGCGGCTATTCATGCTACATCGCTAAAGTTAGGCGAATCTCCTCCTCGTCTCTCCCCACCCACCAATGATTTCCGTAGGTGGGATTTATTTAAATGATATTTTAATGGAGTGTGTTGTGACATCATAGCATCCGGAAAACAAACGCTGTAGTCCAAAGGAGCTCTTGAAAAGGGATTTTTAAAAAAACTAAATATCCCCCTTTGGAGTGGACTTTGAGATTTGTAAATCTGTAGATGTTTTTATGCCCAAACATATACACCACACACTGGCTAAAATTCAAAAAGTGAAAAAAACGTAATAGGACCCCTTTAAAAAAAGTCAGATCTACTGTGAGGTTTGAGGTTGTTAATCCATGGAACAGATTATTTGTTTAACGAGGTGAAAAACTACATTACAGAAGATTCCACCCATCAGAAAGTAAACAAACCGAGTATCGGAGTCAGTATCACTACACTCCCAAAATACTTCAATGTTTGTATATATAAGCATATTTTGAAATTAATATAAAATACAGTTTCTATATGTGAACCTGTTAAAGGGATGGTTCGGAGTGGATTTGACTTCATTGCTATGCACGCAAAGCCCATCTAAATGCCCCATCCAAAGTTTTTTTTACCTTTGTCAAATATTGAGGGAGATATCAGAGTTTTTCGAATGGCTTGCTACAGCCGTACATGGTACATCTGATGTATCTCGTAAATTGCACCAATAAACGTGGACGTAATCTTACCAAACTTCTACAGTAGTGTTAATAGGGGATGTACTCACAAAACGCTGCATCGGAAAATTTGTAAGTCCACCATGAGTGTATTAAAAACAACTGTTACCCGATCCCTACTAGTCTCAAAAACTACAAATGATACTTCACTTCCCTGGTTTGGGAAAAGCACATAAAAGTCCACCTATGTCTGTGTGCATGTCAACGTAGTAGGTGGACTTTTACGTGCTTTTCCCAAACCAGGGAAGTTTGGTCAGATTACGTCCACGTTTATTGGTGCAATTTACGAGATACATCACATGTTCCATGTACGGCTGTAGCAAGCCATTCGACAAGCTCTGATATCTCCCTCAGTGTTTGACTAAGGTAAAAAAAAACTTCGGATGGGGCATTTAGATGGGCTTCGGAGTGAATAGCAATGAAGTCAAATCTACTCCGAACCATCCCTTTAAGTATCACAGGTATATTTGTAGCAATAGCTAACAATACATTTGTATGGGTTAAAATTAAAGTTGTTAAATTCACAGTCTTTTTGTCTGATTATGGAACACTTTTTCGCTTCAAATCATAGTTTGTAATGTTGTGTCTCTCCTTGTAGCTGGTTGCTTTGGTTTGTGGATTATAACTCTTAAATTAAAACTTTTTAAAATCCCTATGGAAAAAATACTTCCAGAACTTCATTGAAAAAGTGATGCACCCTATTGCACCTGACTAAACTACGACAGCAACGCTGTTTAAATGAGTGAATTATGAATTATTCCATAACATTAGAACTTGTTACAATGTGCATCAAATCAAAGTGTTTCTGTATCTTGCTCCTCACTGTTTATGTTATTTTAATAGTTAATTTAGCTCATCTAGAAAATCCTTCTTGATTTAAGAATTTTCTGATATTTTGGCTGGAAACAAGACAAAAAATCTAAGTAAGAAAAGCAGTGTTTGCAGTGTAAAAGCATGTACAGTATACATGTCCTATAGGCAGTTTTCAGTGTGATGTGTTTGTTTCTTACGCCTCTCCCTTGTTCTTGTCTCTGATCCAGTGGTGCAGTGTGTTGCTGTTGAACTGCAGCGCCCCCTTCAGGCCTCCTTTACACTGGATCTGCATGATGGTGTGTGAGTTCTTCACCACCTCGATGAGACCGACGCAGTCACCGATGGACAGACAGCCATAGGGCAGCATTCTACACACACAGAGAGAGAGAGAGAGAGAGTTAGCCAGCTGTGATTGGTGGATGTGCGTGAGCCGTGGGCTGCGATTGGTCGACTCACCGCAGGTCCAGTCCCTGATTCTGCCAGATATTCTCCATGATTTTAATAATCTGCAGCGTCAGCATGTCTTGCCGTAGATCTGCAGCACACACAGATGTTAAACATTATATGACAGATCCGGTCGCGGCATCCGTCGTGGGTTACGGCTAAATGAACACACCGTCTCCGTTTTTGAAGATGATCTCATTATTGGTGAAGAGCAGCTCGCTCATGATATCTGGATTCTCCCAGTTTAACCACAGCGGCCTCTTCGCTGAAGACATGATACGACACTCCTCCAACCTACAACACACAAATCACAGATTTTCCAGAGGACACTTTGGATTTCTCTTTTTATTGCTCTATCAATAAGAAAATACTATCAACATACAGAAAGCAAACACACTTTCACCATGTTTTTAGGAGTGAAATGTTTTATATATCAGTGTGAATGGAATATGAACAAACCTTTAGAATATATAGGAATAAAATTAGGAATTTTTGAACAAATAATTAGGAATAAAACCGTAAAGTTTTGAACTCTACAGATGCAAATTAATAAAGTGCAATAAAATATACTCCTAAATGTGTATTTAGGATGCTATATTTCCACTAGTCTGACATATCTAAGGAAGCCAGTTTCCATCACTGAATAAAAAATAAAAAAGGTAATTGCGACTTTTTTTCTCACAATTGCGAGTTTATATCTTGGAATTCTGACTTTATTTCTAGGAATTGCGAGTTTATATCACAATTCTAAAGTAATTTTCCAGAATTGTGAGTTTATATCTTGGAATTCTGACTTTATTTCTCAGAATTGCGAGTTTATATCTTGGAATTCTGACTTTATTTCTCACAATTGCGAGTTTATATCTTGGAATTCTGACTTTATTTCTAGGAATTGCGAGTTTATATCACAATTCTAAAGTAATTTTCCAGAATTGTGAGTTTATATCTTGGAATTCTGACTTTATTTCTCAGAATTGCGAGTTTATATCTTGGAATTCTGACTTTATTTCTCAGAATTGCGAGTTTATATCTTGGAATTCTGACTTTATTTCTAGGATTTGCGAGTTTATATCACAATTCTAAAGTAATTTTCCAGAATTGTGAGTTTATATCTTGGAATTCTGACTTTATTTCTAGGAATTGCGAGTTTATATCACAATTCTAAAGTAATTTTCCAGAATTGTGAGTTTATATCTTGGAATTCTGACTTTATTTCTAGGAATTGCGAGTTTATATCACAATTCTAAAGTAATTTTCCAGAATTGTGAGTTTATATCTTGGAATTCTGACTTTATTTCTAGGAATTGCATGTTTTTGTCACAATTCTAAAGTAATTTTCCAGAATTGTGAGTTTATATCTCGGAATTCTGACTTTATTTCTAAGAATTCCGAGTTTTTATCACAATTCTAAAGTAATTTTCCAGAATTGTGAGTTTATATCTCGGAATTCTGACTTTATTTCTAGGAATTGCATGTTTTTATCACAATTCTAAAGTAATTTTCCAGAATTGTAAGTTTATATCTCGGAATTCTGACTTTATTTCTAGGAATTGCATGTTTTTATCACAATTCTAAAGTAATTTTCCAGAATTGTGAGTTTATATCTTGGAATTCTGACTTTATTTCTAGGAATTGCATGTTTTTGTCACAATTCTAAAGTAATTTTCCAGAATTGTGAGTTTATATCTTGGAATTCTGACTTTATTTCTAGGAATTGCATGTTTTTGTCACAATTCTAAAGTAATTTTCCAGAATTGTGAGTTTATATCTCGGAATTCTGACTTTATTTCTAGGAATTGCATGTTTTTATCACAATTCTAAAGTAATTTTCCAGAATTGTGAGTATATATCTTGCAACACACAGTTTTTGCCTATAATCTTGTATTATGTGTATATACATATGTATGGCATGTTTATATGTGAGTGTGTTCACCTGAGATTCCCCAGCTGATGTACGGGGTTCAGAGGAGAGACGAACCCCTGCAGCGCCTCCATGTAGTCTGGACGGGACATGTGCTCCACCAGGAACTTCATCTGAGTCTGCAACAGCCAATCAGAATGAGGGATGAGCTTCATTAACCAATCAGCAGTCTCAGTCAGGACGATGAAATCCCTGGATCAGGTTAGTGGTGTCACTGACTGGTGCCTGTAAATGTTAGTGAGCATCTTCTGCCTCACCTTCTGTGTCTCGTCTTTCTTCTCCTGTTTGAGCGTGTCTGTGAGGTTCACCAGCTTGTCCATGGCCTCCACCTGTCTGTTCAGGTGTTTCAGGTACATGCCACACGCCCGACAGAACGCCTCCAACAGCAGCCCGAAGCGCCGAGACACAGTTTTATTGTGCATCTCTGACCTACACACACAGGTTATAATCCTTAATTATAACTAAAACCATAAGAAACATCATCACTAGATACTAAATAAACATGAACTGAAATATGAACGTAAACATAACAAGTTTAGCAATTTCAGCAACTTTCTGAGGTAACACTTCTTATTTTAGTTTAAGTTAAAGTATTAAAATAACCAAAACTTCGTAAAAAACTATATAGATGAAAAAAATTAAATATGTGATCCTGGAGCACAAAACCACACTGCAAAAAATGCTGTTTTAGCTTAGATTTCATGTCTTGTTTCCAGCCAAAATATCTAAAAATTCTTAAATCAAGAAGCATTTTCTGGACGAGTAAAAATTATTGCAAAAAGCAAAAAAATCTTATTTCAAACAGACAAAACAAGATTATTTTTC
>NC_133378.1:43674890-43679692 GCF_049309525.1 Garra rufa
TTTCACAATAGCCTAGCTGCAGAACTTCTGATGATTGGGCTATGCAAATGTTGGGGGCGTGACTATTAACTAACGTAATAGTCTCAACATTAACCATAGTAAGTTTGGAGTCTCTAACTCTCTAGCGCCACCATTTGTCTACAATTTCACTCATGTTTATGCAAATAACTTTTGAACCATAAGGTTCATGGTGATTCAAATGAACTCCAAATGTAAAAATCATAATGTATCATTTTTTTCGCTATTTTTAATGGTTTGGAAAACAAACATTTTCGAACTCATCCTAGATGGTGCGTCTGATTTTTACCAAAATTGGCACAGATCATCTTCAGACCACTATGGCAAAAAGTTATGGAATTTAAGTTGATTTGTCAAACCGTTTTTGAATAACGCATGAACAAATTTGACGAAGAGCACACAAAAATGGATGTGAGGCTATATATCCGCAACGGTTTGTTGTATTGAGACCAAACTTGGTGTGTGTTATAACAAGCATGACCTGAGGCTACCTGCAGTGTTTCGATGCAGTGCCACCTAGTGGTCAGGAGATATATGAAAAATGGCTATTTTTGCTTATAACTTCTGAATGGCTTGGCGCATGCCGATTCGAACCATCCTCAATTTTCCCATGTCAGCCATTTTGGGTGTCAACCATTCTCAATTCTGTCATAAAATGCTATATTTTACGAATGCACCGGTATATTGTTACGAAACTCAATATGTATGTTTGGCATCATGCTTTGACAGTGCTAAAAAAATTCTAATAACATTTGATTAAATTGGCCTACTGTACTGAAAGTGACCTCAGTTTATTCCTAGGGACTTTTGGTCTGATTTTCACCAAATTTGACTCGGATCATCTTCAGACCATGCTGGCAGAAAGTTATGGATTTCGTGTCGATATACAAAACGGTTTTCGTTTAACGCTATTGTCACCTTACACTGACCACACCACATCAGTTTGGTAACAGGGCCACCTATTGGTCAAGACTGATAAACTATTCATTAACCATTAATAATGAAATCTTCAAAACTGCTAATAACTTTTGCTAGCATTAGCCTTTTGTAATAAAACTGGTCTCTTTGGGTTATATATATGGGTTAATATTCTTTGGGTTATGCTGACAACATAGATACCAATTATGCCATAGTCAACCAAACTTTCTGTCCTCCATTGTGATTTTGTGTTGATAGACAAAATGCTTTTTTGTATAGCAACGCAACACAGCTGAGGCATGATGCCAGGTTACGCCTGAGGCTGAATCTTTGCAAAGATCACTTTTAGCTTTTTTTTAGTTAGTAATGTTAGTGCTTCATCGTGAACCTATTTACTAAGGCAAAAATGTCACATTTTCATTTTAAGTTTTACATTTTTTACATTTTATTGCAGTTGTATTTAATTTAACAGAAATGTTTTCAATAGTTTCCATTAGTGATAATAGTGGTGTCTCACACACCTTGTTTGGGTTCGATCCCGACACTCCGATGGGGTTGAGGAGATCCTCCAGACCGTGAGGAACCGGCCACAAACCCAGAGCCACTTTCCCGCTGACCAGCGTGTCTTTATAGTCGAATAGGTTGATGTTTCCCCAGGCCAGAGGACAGTGTTCCTGCACACACAGATCAGCAATGAGGAACTCACAGTCAGGATGAGCACAGGATCAGGAAAAGTCAAAGTTCACCTCTTTGGCTCCCTTGCGACCCTTGACGGAGCAGATGGACAGACAGAGACGAGCAGATCGAGGGACGTCGGTCAGGTAGATGTCATACGACAGCCACTCGTTCCACCTGTGAGTGACACGAGAGAGATCATGTACACATCTGATAGTGTGTGGTTTCTGTTGTGCAGTCTCTTCTTTCAAACACAAACGTGACCCTGGAGCACAAAACCAGTCTTAAGTAGCATTGTATGGGTCAAAATGATCGATTTTTCTTTTACGTCAAAAATCGTTAGGATATTAAGATCATGTTCCATGAAGATATTTTGTTAATGTCATACTGTAAATATATCAAAACCTACTTTTTGATTAGTAATATGCATCGCTAAGAACTTCATTTGGACAAATTTAAAGGCAATTTTCTCAATATTTAGATTTTTTTGCACCCTCAGATTGCAGATTTTCAAATAGTTGTATCTCAGCCAAATATTGTCCCATCTTAACAAACATATTTATTCAGCTTTCAGGGGATGCATAAATCTCAATTTCACAAAATCTACCCCTTAAGACTGGTTTTGTGGTCCAGGGTCACAAGTGTCTTCTTAAATCAAAATGTATTCACTGGAGACATAAAATTACAGAAAATAAGTCGTCTTGTTTTCTAGGAAACTGAACAAAATGAAGCAAGTTTATAATTAAAACAAGAACAAATGGGAACAAGACTTAATATTGCATCTCCAGTAAATAAAGCGTGATTTAACAATATTTAGATACTTGAACTGGAAAACAAGTCATGTGCTTTCTTGTTTTGAGCCCAAATATCAAACAATTCTTAAATCAAAAAGGATTTTCTAGACAAGTAAAAAATGATTGCCTTGTTTTCAGAAAAAAAAGTCAAAATTAAGTGATTTGGGCTGAAAACAAAAAAAAAAATCTAAGTAAGATAAGCATTTTTTGCAGTGAAAATACTGAGGAAGATATTAACGTACTGTAGTGTAGCTGCTCATTTGTGACTGTTGTGTGATAAAGATTCTTTTTGATTCTATTATGTTTTTGCTTTCATTTTGATTGATATAAGGATGTATTTCATATATATAAATCCATATACATAATATTTCATTTTACATCATAATTTTTCTTTATATGTGACCCTGAACCACAAAACCAGTCTTAAGTAGCACAGGTATATTTGTAGCAATAGCCAACAATACATTGTATGGGTCAAAATGATTTATCTTTTATGCCAAAAATCATTGGGATATTAAGATCATGTTCCATGAAGATATTTTGTAAATTTCCTACCATAAATGTATCAAAACCTAATTTTTGATTAGTAATATGCATTGCTAAGAACTTCATTTGAACAACTTTAAAGGCGATTTTCTCAATATTTAGATTTTTTGGCACCCTCAGATTCCAGATTTTCAAATAGTTGTATCTCAGCCAAATGTCGTCCTATCCTAACTATGACTGTTTTTGTGGTCCAGGGTCACGTGTGTGTGTTATTGAGTGTGTGTTACCTTGGGTTGGAGCAGGGCACTCTCTGTGTATTGACGTTGTCACACAGCGGTTCTCCTCCGTGATATATTCCTGTCCTGACGTAGATCTGTCACACACACACACACACACACACACACGATGAGCAAATGACTGACACAGTCTCTCTCTGTCTCTCAGTGTGTGTGTGTGTGTGTGTGTGTGTGTGTGTGTGTGTGTGTGTGTGTGTGTATGTGTGTATGTGTGTATGTGTGTGTGTGTGTGTGTGTGTGTGTGTGTGTGTGTGTGTGTGTGTGTGTGTGTGTGTGTGTGTGTGTGTGTGTGTGTGTGTGTATGTGTGTGTGTGTGTGTGTGTGTGTGTGTGTGTGTGTGTGTGTCTCACCTTGTCTATGTCTCTGATGTTGACGTTGACGTAGGTGGCGCACAGCAGCCGTACTCTCAGGTTTGTGTTGAAGGCCCAGAGGGATCGTGGGGATCCGGGGTCTCCTCCGCCGGGGCAGGGGCTGGGCTGAGGCGTGCGCCGGCTGTAGGACGGAGGCATGAATCCGCTGGCGGGCAGCTGACTGTACAGACTGTCCTTACTGACCAGCATCAGGTGAGGCAGACGAGCCAGTGTGATGCAGCTCCTGATGTACTGAACACACACACAGCAGCATTCATTACCACCTTCCCTTCAGATGTGATGAACCAGAAGAAACCCTTGCATGTTTGGATCAATGTAAGGGTGAGTAAATGTTTTTGCACTGCAAAAAATGCTTTTCTTACTAAGATTTTTAGTCTTGTTTCCAGCCAAAATATCTACAAATTCTTAAATCAAGAAGGATTTTCTAGACGAGTAAAAATTAATGTCTTATTTTCCGAAAAAACAAGTCGAAATTAAGTGTGTTTTTGCTTGAAACAAGCAAAATAATCTGCCAATGGGATAAGAAAAATAATCTTGTTTTCTATTTGAAATTAGATTTTTTTTCTAACCCTATTGGCAGATTATTTTGCTTGTTCTAAGAAAAAATCACTGAATTTTGGCTTGTTTTTTCTGAAAACAAGAAAATAATTTTTACTCGTCTAGAAAATCCTTCTTGATTTAAGAATTTGTAGATATTTTGGCTGGAAACAAGACAAAAAAATCTAAGTAAGAAAAGCATTTTTTGTGGTGAACTGATCCTTTAAGACAAGAAGCCCACTGCGCTACAAGTGCACTAGAAAGTCAGTTTGAACCGACACTGAATGAACGGCTCAGATCAGATTAAATCATTCAAATAATTAGCACACAAAATTAAGATGCATATGTACAAACGTACTGTACTAAGATGATGATGAATGGTTGTTTAAGCATAATTGTCTCTGATGTTGGCCCACTGGTTATTTGTCATGAAAACTTTTGCATTATCATGCATTGCTAACAAGCCTGTTTCTGCCACGAAATAAAACATTTAAAAAGGTAAATGCGACATTTTATCTCTAAATTCATATAAATGATATAAATTGTGAGAAATACAGTCAGATTTATGAGATTTAAACATGCAACTCTGAGAAATAAAATCAGGATTTGCAAGATATAAACTCGCAATTGTAAGAAAATAGTCTCCTTTTTCATCAGAATTGGACTTTATAAATCACAATGGCTTGTTTATTTCTCACAATTCTGAG
>NC_133378.1:43680192-43705192 GCF_049309525.1 Garra rufa
CACATCAATCTACATCTCATACTCCATAATGACAAAGCATTTAGTGTATAGAAAACACACTAAATACACGTCTTTTTTTCATTAAAAAAACAGTTGCTGCATTTCCATTACCCCTTTAATTGTACAAAATGAAATTGCAAATTTAAAATATGCCTAATGGAAACACACCAATTGCGCAAAAATTCCCATATATCGCAAAAAAGTTCTTACGCTTGCATGAGGTGGTCTTTTAGGTAATTCAAAAAAAGGAATATATACAGTATATATACACTATCGTAAAACAGCGATGGGAATTTTTTTTCACATTTACAGGTCACATTTGATTAAATATAACAAAAATCCTACAAAAATCCGTTGCCGTGACTTATCGCGAAAGGGAAAAACAATCTCAGGTTACTTGACTGTAACCTTGTTCCCTTTTGAAAGCTACAGTCGATGCTGCGCTGCTAAGCGCATTGGGAACGAGAATACCCACGCCGCCGTGCTTGAATATGTCTGGACTCCTACGGTTGTGCAGGTGTGTTTCACAAGAACGCAGGAAGACCTAGACATTAGCTTGTGATGTCGACTCAAGGACGCGAGAGCCCGGAGTGGCATGAACATCCAAGCTATAAAATCTTATGAATGTGTGCGGAGAGGACCAGCCTGCCGCATCACAAACTTGTTGTAGGGGAGCACCCCTTGCCAACGCATTGGACGAGGCGACCCCCCTGGTGGAGTGAGCCCTAAGGCCTATAGGCGAAGCTTGACCGCGCGCCTCATAGGCAAGAGCTATAGCATCCCTGACCCAATGAGAGATGGTCTGCTTGGTGGCAGCTGCTCCTCTGTTATGGGGGCCATAACAGACGAAGAGTTGCTCCGACTTACGCCACTGGCTAGTGCGGTGGATGTAAGCCTGAAGAGCGCGGACTGGACACAGTCTATGAGAATTCTCCTGCTCCGGCGTTGTGAACGGTGGAGGACAGAAGGCTTCTAAAATGACCGGATGTACAGCCGAGAATGGCACCTTGGGCAGATAATCAGGATGAGGATGCAAAATCACTTTCACCAATCCTGGGCAAAGTCTAAGCAGGATGGCGCGATAGACAGAGCCTGCATATCCCCAATTCTTTTTAAGGAAGTTATTGACATAAGAAAAACCATTTTAAGAGTCAGAAGTTTGTCAGACGCTGATTCTAAAGGTTCAAACGGGGTTTCAACCAGACCCTCAAGGACTATTGCTAAGTCCCAAGAAGGGATCTTGGTTTTGACTGGAGGCCTCAGTCTCCTGGCCCCACGAAGGAAGCGGGAGAGCAGAGGGTGCCTCCCAAGCGGTTCCCCATCAATTAGGGCGTGGCAAGCCGAAAGAGCGGCCACATATACCCTAAGAGTAGCGGGGCAAATGCCTGATGATAATTTCTCTTGCATGAAGTCCAACACTGAAGCAATCTGGCAGTTAACTGGATCTACATTGTGTGCAGCACACCACCTTTCAAAAATACCCCATTTAACGGCATAAATCCTCCTAGTGGAGGGAGCCCTAGCACTTAGGATGGTCTCAATAACGGCAGGTGAAAGCCCCGTGTCCCTCAGTTGGTTCCCCTCAGGGGCCAAACATGAAGATTCCACAGGTTGGGCCTGGGATGGAATATCGTTCCCCCCGCCTGCGATAGAAGGTCCCTCCTCTCCGGAATCGCCCAAGGCGAGCCGTCGAGGAGAGATATTATCTCCGAGAACCATACTCTGTTCGGCCAACGCGGCGCTATCAATAAGAGGCAAGAACCTTGCTGGCGAACTCTGGCTAGAACCCCCGGGAGCAGAGAGACTGGAGGAAACGCATACAGGCGCATATTGGGCCATGAGTGCGCCATCGCATCCAGACCCAACGGAGCTGGGTGACTCAGAGAGAAGTAAAGGGGACATTGCGCTGTCTGTATAGAGGCGAAGAGGTCCACTTCCGCCTGATAAAATCTGGTCCATATCAGATTCACTACTTCCGGGTGGAGTTTCCACTCGCCCATCGGTAATGTCTGTCTGGACAGTAAGTCTGCTCCCACATTCAAGTGCCCTGGAATGTAAACTGCCTTGAGTGACAGGAACTTTCCTTGGGCCCAGAGAAAAATCTGCCTCGCTAATCTGTTCAGATTGCGTGAGCGCAGACCTCCCTGGTGATTTATATAAGAGACTGCTGCTGTATTGTCCACCCGCACTAAGACATGACAGCCCCTCAACTGATGGAGAAAGTATTTCAGAGCCAGAAATACAGCCATCAACTCGAGGCAATTGATGTGCCAATCGAGCTGATGACCCTCCCATTCCCCTTGAGCTGGACGACCATGTAAGACCGCTCCCCAGCCCGTCAGGGAGGCGTCCGTCGTTAGCAGTTTGCGACGACAGGGCGCCCCTAGAGTGGGACCCAAGGTAAGGAACCGGGGTCTGAACCACAGAGTTAGTGTACGAAGCCCGCGGCGCGTCACTTTTATTTGCCTTTGAGGATTGGCTCTTGGATGAAATCCTCTGGCTTTTAGCCACAACTGAAACGGTCTCATGTGCAACAGCCCCAAAGGAATCACCGTGGATGCTGAAGCCATGAAGCCTAACATTTTTTGGTACTGAAGAACAGTACGGTTTTGACCTAGCTTGACTTTGCTCATTGTCTGCCGAATGGTCTCGATTCGAGCGGGAGACAGCTGTGCCCGCATCGTGATCGAATCCCAAACGATACCGAGATAAGTCGTTCTCTGGGCAGGAGAAAGAACACTTTTGTTGGTGTTGAGTCTCAACCCTAGAGAAACTAAATGAGCCAACACGATGTTTCTGTGTTGAAGCGCCAACTCTCGCGATTGTGCCAGTATTAACCAGTCGTCGATGTAGTTCAAAATGCGAATGCCCTGGAGTCGTAATGGAGCCAGTGCTGCATCCATGCATTTTGTGTATGTGCGGGGTGACAAAGCTAGGCCGAATGGAAGAACCCGAAACTGGTACGCTTCGCCCCCTAAAGCGAACCTCAGGAATTTCCTGTGTTGTGGCAATATTTGTATGTGAAAATATGCGTCTTTTAGATCGATCGTGACGAACCAATCGTAATGTTGAATCTGCGTCACGACCATCTTGACAGTTAACATCTTGAACTTGAGTGCTTTGACTGAACGGTTTAAGCCTCGAAGATCTAAGATTGGACGCAACCCCCCATCCTTCTTGGGAACCAGGAAGTATCTGCTGTAATAGCCTGACTCTCTTTCTGGAAGAGGAACATGTTCTATGGCCTCCTTGCTCAGAAGAGTTTTCAGCTCTTGTGACAGTACGTGCATCAGCTCCGGTTTCACGGAAGTGTAAACCACGCCGTTGAAACGCGGAGGACGACGACTGAACTGGATTCTGTATCCTATCTGTACTGTGCTTAATACCCACTCTGAGATGCCTGGCAGAAGTTTCCACGCTGCCAGACTCTCTGAGAGTGGTATTAATTTTACTACTTCCTTTTGAGGGGATGTTAGATGTCCCGCGTCCGGAATGACAGCCGAAAACGGCGGAACATCTAACATTTCTCTGGAAACCGCTGCCCCCCGAGGCACGAGAAGTGGCGGGGATGGAGAGGTTTCGTGAGGGTATCGGGGAGAGGCGAGTTTTAAATGTTGAACGCGCCCCATCCCGCGGGGGGCTACCCCCACTAGATTGGGCGCCAGACCATCAGGACTTTCTCTTTTTGTTGATAATAGTCCTGAGATCTGGCTTAGGAGGTTGTTGAGCGCGGCGAGCCTGTCCCCAATCTTTACGAGGGGGAGCACGCTGAGCCACGCTCTGCTTTTTGACCTCCCTGGATGTTGAAGGACCGGGACGGGGCTGGGTGGCAGACGGCCCCTCCCCTTGAGTGCGGCGAGGAAGAAACTGAACAAACGCTTCCTCGTGTTTCTTTACCTCTTTATATCTTTCGACAACGGTGTTAACCGAGTCTCCAAATAGTCCAGAGGGAGAAACGGGGGCATCTAACAGGAACACGCGATCCTTTTCTTTTATTCCTGTCAGATTCAACCATAGATGTCTCTCCGTGCTGACTAAAGCGCTCATAGATCGGCCGATGGCACGAGCCGTTTGCTTGGTCGCACGGAGAGACAAATCTGTGGCTCGACGAAGCTCAGTGAAAGCTTCATCGTCGATTGTACTGCCCGCACTCAAATCCTTCAACAGATCAGCCTGGTATGCCTGTAACACAGCCATTGTGTGCAGCGCAGCACCAGCCTGACCTGCAGCCTGATAAGCTTTTCCCACCGAAGCCGAAGTTGTTCTACACGGTTTAGTGGGGAGGGTAGGTTTCTTTAAAGACGATGCTGATTCGGGTGAGAGATAGCTCGCGAGGGTCTCTTCGACCCGAGGCATCTCCATATATCCTCGTGACTTCGCACCCACGATAGCCGAGAATGTCGACGTCGATGGCACAAAGACACGAGAGGTATATGGTTTACTCCATGACTTGGACAGCTCGTCATGGAGGTCCTCGAAAAAGGGGAGAGGTTTTTGTTTCTTCTCCCCTCTGCCACCGGACAGAAACCTATCCTCAAGCTTGCTACGTTTGGGGGTCTCTTGTTCATCTGGCCAGTCAAGCTGCAACCTGTCCACAGCGCGAGTGATCACCTCCAGCAATTCCTCAACAGATTTTCTATCGCGAGAAGAACGCTCAGAGGCTGGCGGCTCGCGATCTGATGAACCAAGAGATATGTCATCCCCTCCGTGAACCGAAGAAGCACCGAAGCGCGCTTCGAGATCACGAGAAGGAATGTCAGGATTTGGTGACACAGCAAGCGAAAAGGACGAACCCGTCTCTTGCTCGTCAAGCAAATCCATGCGAGAGCCCCACGATTGCAATGCAGGTGCGGAGTGGAAATAATTAAGACGAGTGCGAAGCATCTTGACAGTTAACAGGTCGCAATGCTCACACCCGCCCTTCTCTATCGCCATGACCGCGTGCTGTTCCCCCAAACAAACAAAGCAATAATCGTGTGTATCCATCTCGGTCATGGGACGCGAGCATGGAGGAACACAACGCTTACCTGCTTGTTGACTCATGATGCTCTTTTCCTTCTTTTTAAACTCTTAAAATAAGAAGAGAGAAAAGTGAGAAAAAGAGTGACGTTTCTGCGTTCTGCTTAGTAAAACTAACTCCTAACAAAATCAAGGATGAGTAAGAGAGAGAGTTTTCCGACGCACACAACACACAGAGTGATCTCTGAAGACAAAAGACCTGACGATGCACCTGTGGCTCATCTATTTATAGCCTCGTGCGCGTGCGCTCCGGTGACGTCACCAATCGAGGCTATAATGCCGTTTAGTCAATTATATTGACGTTTTACATACAATATTCACAGCTGGTCACTTCTAAAGACGTTCCCAATGCGCTTAGCAGCGCAGCATCGACTGTAGCTTTCAAAAGGGAACGACATTTTAGTCGCATGACTTGGGTTAATGGAAATGGCGTCATTTGGCAATACTTTTTAATCAACATTTATAAAATATCAGCAAAGTTTTGCGCAAATCTGTAATGGAAACGAGTCTAGTGTTATGTAAACAAACTGACGTTTAAAGAGTTAAAAGCTCTAAAATGATTTTTTGAAAGTTATGATAAGGATTGGTATCGCTAGAAATGTATGTCAGGGTCATTCCGTGTCAGCTCAACCGGAGGCTCAAATTTTTGATTTTGCTAATATTTTTTCTGACGAAAGATAGATATGCATAGTGATGAAAGCAAAAATATTAAACGTCATGGATGAATATTTACTGAGTAATCCAGTATTTTGTAGAGGGAGGTCAAATGGCAATTTTACCTGAGATTTAGAGTCAGGGGGGTAAAAATGACTTCAGAAAGATGGCAGCATCATTATTATGTTATTTTTACACAGAGATTGGTTTGTCTATTAGTCAAATCTGTTGACTTTAGCAGTCTTTGTTGCATTATGTGCCAATGGTGATCATTCAAAAATGGGGAAACAGCACTTTTCAAGTTTTTACTTTAAGTTTGCATGCCTCTAACTCAAGAAGTTTTAAAGATGTCTTAATGTCCTTTTAGAGATTGGGTCTTTAGAAACTCTTCTTTTGGCATCTGAATTTCTTTAAGGCCCTGTATGATTTGGTTCCAGAGATACTGGTATTTCAATATGGCTCCAGGAACAAATCAGTAAATTGTACACATTTTCAGTGGTTAGAAACCAAATGTGATGCTTCATTTTTTTTTAAAGAGGAATGTCTGAAGAAGAAATAATGTTGAAACTAGAGATCTTGTTTCCTGTAGTCAAAACAACTGCATTGAACACACCTGTCTGAGCCATAAATATTATTTTTCCACAGTTTGCGTGTCCGTAACTCAAGAGGTATCAAAGATATCGCGATATGATTTCTTAATCTTGTTCGTAATGAACTTTTCTTTTGGAATCTTCATTTTCAAGGCCCTACATCATTCAGTCCCAGAGATATGAGGATCTCAATGAGGCTCCATGTCCATTGTTGAATGTTACCCATTTCAGTGGTCGAAAACCAAATGTTAGTCACTCTGTATCCAGCTGATACTTATTTTATTTAAAGAACAATGTCTGAAAAGTAAATAATTGTTAAATTAGTGTTGTATCTTGTTTCCCTCTATCAAAACAATTGCATAGAACATTTTTTCTGAGTGATAAAAGTGCACTGAAATGGTCAAGAAATGGAAGAAGGGATTTTGTTCATTTTAAAAGCTTCTGAAACTACCAAGAATTTGACTGAAAATGGTAGGATAGTCAATTTGAACATAAAACTGCACTGAGATCTCAAAATCTCTGGGATTTAACCATACAGGACCTTAAAAATGAAGATTCCAAAAGAAAAGTTTATTAAAAACTACAATCTAAAATCATATTGTGATATCTTTAATACTTCTTGAATATAGGCACGTGAACTTTAGAAAAATAATATTTATGGCACTCAAACTGGTGTGTTCAATGCAGTTGTTTTGACAGAAAGAAATTAAATACATTTATAGTTTCAACATTATTTATTCTTCAGACATTCCTCTTTAAAAGAAAAGCATCATCATATTTTTGCAAATTGACCCACATTTGGTTGTTGACCACTGAAAATGTGTACAATTTAACGATTTACCCCTGGAGCCATATTGAACTTCCAGTATCTCTGGAACTGAACCATGCAAGGCCTTAAAAATAAAGATGCCAAAAGGAATGTTTTTTAAGACTCAAAATCTAAAAGGACATTAAGATATCTTTAAAACTTCTTGAGTTACAGGCATGCAAACTTTGGAGTAAAAACGTGAAAAGTGCTGTTTCCCCATTTTTGAATGGTCACCATTGGCACATAATGCAACAAAGACTGCTAAAGTCAACAGATTTGACTAATAGACAAACCAATCTTGGTGTAAAAATAACATTACGATGCTGCCATCATTCTGAAGTCATTTTTAACCTCTTGTAATTTCAGGCGAAACTTGCCATTTTGACTTCCCTCTACAGAACAGTGGATTACTCAGTAAATATTCATCCATGACATTTAATATTTTGGCTTTCATTACTATACACGTCTATCTTTCCTCAGAAATCAAAAATTTAAGCCTGGGATGTTTATGTAATTTGGTTTGACACAGAAAAAACAAGTATATTTAATATTTTAGACACAGACGTGTTTGTCCTCTGTGCAACAAGACCCATTCACACCAATAATGATAACTACACCAGCGTCCACATCGACACACAATACCATTCTGTTTATTATAAGCACTAAAGATTTGTCAAATCTCTGTCAAGCTCTGATTGGCTGTCAGAGTCAATCACACTCAAAGTGTAGTTTATCGTTATAGCTGTGTGTGGACAACTTGTATTGAGCCATAAAGGAATAATTCAGCCCAAAAATAAATCTCTGGAAACCTGTGTGAACTCTATTATAAATCATCATGAATCATTTTCACACAGTTGGCAGTCTGCATCATTCTGATGTCCTCCTCTGTGATTGGCTGTGGTCAGAAGGATGCTCTCATGTGGTTGCGTGTGTTGATGAGCTCCAGCTCCAGCTGTCGGATTCTCTGGTCTCTCTGCTTGAGCTGCTCCTGCAGAAGCTGAACCTCCTCTTGCTGGTGGAGCGGCACCTGCGAGTCACAACCAGAGCGTTACCACTGACCTCTGACCCCTGAGAAAGCACACCAGCGAGCGTCTGACCTCCGTCTCTGGTGCTGAGGCTTTCAGACTGAAGCGTGACGAGATCCAGTCGTGGCTTTGAGTGTCGTCCTCCGTCCAGTCCCGCAGGTCAGCGATGAGGTCAGGAGGCTGTTCTGCATCCTGATTGGCTGATGTGTCTGTTTCAGTCGGGCAGGTGCGGAGGGCTTCAGCCGCGGGTCTCAGAGACATCAGCAGCGGCCCTACAGGAGCCAACCCACCAACAATCACTCCAAACATTTGCTTTCATTTCAGAATCTTTTTGTACTTAAGTGTGAGTAAATGATGACAGCAGATACTTAATTATTTCTCATGTGCAGGTGCTCTGTCTATGTCCGGCACATAAAATGTTGATGCAAGTTGCTGATTTTGAAATAAAGTACTCAAATTTTATCATCACGCAAAAATCAGAAAGCACAGCCATGTGTGTCTGGTTATGCTCAAACACTAAATATGTGACTCTGGAGCACAAAACCTGTCTTAAGTAGCACGGTATATTTGTAGCAATAGCCAACAATAAAATTAGGCCAAAAATCATTAGGATATTAAGTAAAGATCATGTTCCATGAAGATATTTAGTAAATTGCCTACCGTAAATATATCAAAACCTAATATGCATAGCTCAGAACTTCATTTGGACAATTTAAGGGCGATTTTCCAAATATTCAGATTTTTTTGCACCCTCAGATTCCAGTTTTTCAAAAAGTTGTATTTCAGCCAAATATTGTATTATTAATTCAACGTTTAGATGATGTATAAATCTCAATTTCAAATAATGACCCTTATGACTGGTTTTGTGGTCCAGGGCCACATATAATGGTAGAATATGAAAAAACCAACCTAAGTTTCAAACACGGCAAAAAAAGGCTTATCTTACTTAGTATTTTTCTTAAATTAAAATGCATTTACTGGATAAGCAAAATTACATTAGGATATTTAATCCTGTTTCCAGAGGGGAAAACTAAATTAAGTGCAGTTTGCTTAAAATACATAAAATGATCTGCCAGTGAAGTAAATGTATTTTTATTTGATGTCTTTTTGTCCTTTTTTTTATTTATTTATTTTAGTTTTTTTCTTGTTATATTGTTGCTAGTATAATATTTATTTATGTTGATTATTTGTATTATTTGTGGTGGATGTGGCTTATGTTGTTGGATGTAACCTGTCTTGTTATGTACATAAAAAAAAAAATGAATTGCAATAAAGTAAAATACTCCTGATTTAAGAATATTTTACTTACCCCTCTGGCCGATAATTTTACTTGCATGTTTCCAGGGGGGAAAAACTAAATTAAGTGCAATTTACTTAAAACAAGACTAAATATCTTATGTCACTTTGCTTATCCAGTAAATGCATCTTCATTTAAGATTTTTTTGATAGTTTGACTAGAAACAAGACAAAAATACTAAGTAAGATAAGCCCTTTTTTGCAGTGAAAGGATGGACACCTGATGCCATTAACATTGACATTAACACAGGAAAAATGTGTTAATTTTAAAATTAAAGTAACTTTGGCCTATAAAACTTAATGTAATTGCCTAAATTAGATCTAGTGTTAATGAAAACTGCTCAAACACACAGTCTTTGTATTTACAGTTGAAAACATCACAGAATCACACAAGTGTAAAATGAACAAAGGTCAACGTTGTAAAGAATAACAAGCCTGATCCAGCGCTCAGATTTTTCAGAACCAAACAAACCAACTACGAACTGGCCAATGTGGATACCTAGTACCCAGAGTATGGATACTAGCTGTATATAATTAAAGAAAGAAATAATATAATTAAAGAAATTTGCCCAAAAAAGGAGGTTTGACTTCAGTAAAGCTTTATGGACTAAATGGTTTCTGAAACAAGGCTCTCAGTCATTTATCTGACTCACCTTTATTCTGTCCCATCAGCCACTCGTCTGCGGTCATGGCTGGCTCATTGGCTGCGGTCAAAGGATAAATGTCCTCTTGAAAAGCCTTAGACTGCTGTCAGAAACAAAACACACATCACAGACCTTCACAACCTTGTTATATTTTGGGAAAGCTACAGTTACACAGAAGCCACTCCCACACACAGGCTCCTCCTGCACATATGTGACCCTGGACCACAAAACCAGTCAGAAATGTTTTTTAAATGAATAAATAAGTTTTCCACTAATGTATGGTTTGTTAGGATAGGACAATATTTGGTCGAGATACTACTATTTGAAAATCTGGAATCTGAGTGCAAGAAAATCTAAATATTGAGAAAATCGCCTTTAAAGTTGTCCAAATGAAGTTCTTAGCAATGCATATTACTAATCAAAAATTCTCTTACATAAGGACTCCTCCCAAACAGACCCACCCACACACATTGGCTCCTCCCATACAAAAGGGCTCCTCCCACACAGAACGGCTCCTCCCATACATAAGGTCTTCTCCCATACAGTCCCCACCCACACGCATTGGCTCCTCCCACACAGGGCCACCAACACACATCGGCTCCTCCCATACATAAGCCCCACCCACACAAGCTCCTCCCATACATAAGCCCCACCCACACAAGCTCCTCCCATACATAAGTCCCACCCACACAGGCTCCTCCCATACATAAGGGCTCCTCCCACACAGAACAGCTCCTCCCATACAGCCCCCACCCACACGCATTGGCTCCTCCCACACAGGTCCACCAACACACATTGGCTCCTCCAATACATAAGCCCCACCCACACAGGCTCCTCCCACACACATTGGCTCCTCCCATACAAAAAGGGCTCCTCCCACACAGAACGGCTCCTCCCATACATAAGGTCTTCTCCCATACAGCCCCCACCCACAGCATTGGCTCCTCCCACACAGGTCCACCAACACACATTAGGTGTGTTCGAGCTCATGCTGCGCTGCGCAGACCGATCGGCGAGATTAGCCGAAAGCAGTCGGGGAGGAGCTGAAAACGGAGCCGTCAAGTCGGACACGTTGGGGATCTCGTTGCTTCCTCAAACATGGCAGATCACGTGGCGTTTGCCTACTTTAATGCAGCTGAATACTATAAGTGGTCTGTATGAAAAAAAAATGCAATAATAAACTTATGCACAAATCCAATATAAAGAATTTAAGGGAAAAAAAGATCAGTAAAAAGATCGTAAACTATTTACGAAATGGCATGCAAATTGATTTGTTATGCAATTATATGGATTGAAGCACAAAACACGTGTGATCATCGTCATGTGGTGAATGTGGCCAATCATGAGAAGCTGTGACGTCTTCACAGCCTGGTGCAGTCCCTTCTGAAATGCTGCGCTGGCTGAGCAAGCCGGCTGTTCTCGAAACGCTCTCGCGTTACTTTGATGCCACACGTGAACGTCACGTGGCGTCGGCGCCGGTTCAAGTCGGACAAAATTTCTAACCGTCATGCACTACTTCAAGTCAGCCGCCGATCGGTCTGCGCAGCGCCGCATGAAGTCAAACGCACCTATTGGCTCCTCCAATACATAAGCCCCACCCACACATGCTCCTCCCATCCATAAGGGCTCCTCCCACACACACACACACACACACATCGACTCCTCCCATACACATTGGCTCCTCCCCCTCAAACATTCTCAGTCACACTGTCACCTTGCGTGGCACACAGAAGCTGAGCGGCTCCAGCAGGTCTTTGACGGCCAGCAGTCGGTAGAATCTGAAGATCTCGCAGGCGCTGGTGTTCAGGCCGCGTTTGGGCATCACACCTAAACACAGGAAGCATTGACTCTCCAGCCTGAGCACAGCAGCTCACGCCAACATCACGCTATATGAGTGAGTACCCAAGCCTCTCTGAGGACACGGAGAGCGGTATTCAGACAGGAAGTGAACGTAGGGTTTCACCGCACTGACCGCGTAATAGCGAATGATGCCGTCGCCCTGCGACACAGATGGAGAGACTTTAGCTGACGTGAACACCTCACGGATCATCCCACAGAAAACACACATCTTCATTATATTCATGTGGCACACTGACACAGACAGACAATGTTCAACACCTTCCCAGCCAGATACAGCATGTGTGTGTCAGCGTCATAAAACGGGAAAATGACTCCTGAACCTCCATCCAGATCCTCCTCCAGTAACGGCTCAGACAGATCCTCCTACAGACACACACACCATATAGGTTTACACCCCCCTTTCAGAATCTGCAAAAGGTTAATAATTTTATTAAAATACAAGAAATCATACAAAATGCATGTTATTATTTATTTAGTACTGACCTGAATAAGATATTTCACATAAAAGATGTTTACATATAGTCCACAAGAGAAATACTGTATACTTCTTAATACTGTGTTGTTCCCTGAATGATCCACAGCTGTGTATTTTGTTTAGTGATAGTTGTTGCTGAGTCCCTTGTTTGTCCTGAACAGTTAAACTGTCTGCTGTTCTTCATAAAAATCCATTCTTTGGTTTTCCAGCATTGTTGTGTATTTGAACCCTTTCCAACAATGACTGTATGATTTTGAGATCCATCTTTTGACACTGAGGACAACTGAGGGACTCATATGCAACTATTACAGAAGGTTCAAACACTCACTGATGCTCCAGAAGGAAAAAACATGCATTAAAAATTTGAAGGTCAGGGTAAATTTAACTTATTTTTTCTTCTGGGAAACATGTAACTATCTTCTGTAGCTTCTAAAGGGCAGTACTAAATGAAAAAAAAAAATATGATATTTAAGCAAAATAAGAAAAAACTTACACATCTCCATTCTGTTCAAAAGTTTTCACCCCCGGCTTATAATGCATGTTTTTTCCTTCTGGAGCATCAGTGAGTGTTTGAAGCTTCTGTAATAGTTGCATATGAGTCCCTCAGTTGTCCTCAGTGTCAAAAGATGGATCTCAAAATCATACAGTCATTGTTGGAAAGGGTTCAAATACACAAAAATGCTGGAAAACCAAAGAATGGATTTTTCTGAAGAACAGCAGCAGTTTAACTGTTCAAGACAAACAAGGGACTCATCAACAACTATCAATAAACAAAAAAACACAGCTGTGGATCATTCAGGAAACAACACAGTATTAAACTGGGGGTAATTTTTATAAATTCAACTATTTTTTTTCTTTTGTGGACTATATGTAAACATCTTTTATGTGAAATATCTCATTCAGGTCAATACTAAATAAAAAACAGCATGCATTTTGTAAGATCCCTCTTATTTTAGTAAAATAATTAACATTTAGCAGATTCTGCAAGGTGTATGTAAACTTTTGACTTCAACTGTATAACACACCCGCTAAACACACGTGACGTGACGTGTGTGTGTGTGTGTGTGTGTGTGTGTGTGTGTGTGTGTGTGTATATGCATGAGTGTGTGTGTGTTACCAGATCCCACAGGACAAACTGTCTCTGGTTCCAGCAGGAGCTTCCTGTGGACACCAACATCTTCAGATCCCACAGGAACAACACCCTGAACACTTTATGAGAGCGACAGCCAGACTCCTGCATGACAGCAACAGTATGAAGCTCAGGCCCTATCATCAGTGATCATAAACACACACACACAAACACACACCTGCAGGACTCGTCCAGTCCGTGGTTCGATGATTCTGATTTTCTTGTCTTTGCAGGCCGTGGCAAACAGACTTCCGTCTGCATTAAAGCTCAGACACAGCACCAGCTCAGAGTGAGTGTTTATCACACACACCGGCACCTCAGCGGAGTCCAAACGCCACACCAGCACCTACAACACACAGAAAAATGATCTACATCCACTGCATCAGTACAGCCGCAGAGCATTGTGGGATTTCAGTGTGTGCAGTGCTTTGAATCTTGCCTTAACTATCATAAAGCTATCATAGAGTCAGGAGTGCACAGCTGTCTACATAGGCACTAGGGAACAGAGCAGTGCAGTGCTTTGAATCTTGCCTTAACTATCATAAAGCTATCATAGAGTCAGGAGTGCACAGCTGTCTACATAGGCACTAGGGAACAGAGCAGCCATGTGTGTGTATTTCAGTGTGTGTGTGTGTGTGTGTGTGTGTGTGTGTATGTGTATTTCAGTGTGTGTGTGTGTGTGTGTGTGTGTGTGTATTTCAGTGTGTGTGTGTGTGTGTGTGTGTGTGTGTGTGTGTATTTCAGTGTGTGTGTGTGTATTTCAGTGTGTGTGTGTGTGTGTGTGTGTGTGTGTGTCATACTCTGCAGTCGTAGGCGGAGCTCAGCAGCAGGTCTCTTGCGGTTGGATGCCACTCGATGATTGACACCCTGCGGCTGTGAGCGCTCAGATCTTTACTGGGTGCCTTCAGATCAGCCTTCAGTCCGTTAGGAGGAATGTCCCACACCTTTACCTGCACGCACACACACACACACACACACACACACACACACACACACACACACACACACACACAATGACAACAGTCCACAACAACTGACTCTATTTGTGTGTGTTTGAGGAAGTGGTTTTCAAATATTAATAATGTTTAGTTCTATAGTTTGTTTCTGTGAGTGTGATTTGCTTGTGTGGTTTGAGTCAAAATAATAATCCATTTTGTTGAAGGACGTCATGTTAAGGATTTTCCAGCACATGAATCATTGAACATCCTACAAATTTGAGGGATGAATGTTTAATGCTGCAGTGAGATTGAGTTACAGAACAAGACGTTACAACAGCGAACATCTGACATTTAACCTGAACACCAGTCTCACGCTCACACAACTTTCTCCATCACCATCTCAGACCGCCGGCCATCAGCCGCTCAACTCACATTATCTGCTCCATTTAACCACTTCCCCATTCATCACAGGACATTTCAATCAATCAGACATCATTCAAAAGAAAGGGAATCTAATCATGTTTAAATTTATTACCTAAAATAATCCATTTGTGACCCTGGTTTATCTAAATTGAGATTTATACATCATATGAAAGCTGAATAAATAGGCTTTCCATTGATGTATGGCTTGTTGGGATAGGACAATATTTGTCTGAGATACAACTATTTGAAAATCTGGAATCTGAGAAAGCAAAAAAATCTAAATATTAAGAAAATCACCTTTAAAGTTGTTTAAATGTAGTTCTTAGCAATGCATATTACTAATTAAAATTATTAACACTAATTTCTTTACTTAATATCCTAATGATTTTGGCATAAAAGAAAAATTAATAATTTTGACCCATACAATGTATTGTTGGCTATTGCTACAAATATACCTGTGCTACTTATTTAGGATAGTGGACAACAGCTAAAACAAAATCAGCCATATTGGTTTGATTGTCCTCAATGTCTGTCTGATCACAGTTTGAGTCAGAAAATATGATTTCACGACAGTTCAGAAGAAACACTCCAAACATTTTCTGAGAATGAACTTTAGAGGAGAACTTACTTCCGTTGATGTCATTTCTCATAATATCTTCCTTTGTTTTCCACAGAAGAGTGGTTGCAACACAGTGGAAATTAATAAATACTTCACCTTTTGGCAAATTGATGGCCAATTCGTATGAGATACAATTTACGCCTCTGTTTGCGAGTTTTTTCCCATGTTTTTGTACATCTCCTAAAATAGTTACATTTTCCCGCGAAGTCGAGTTAGTTTAAACAATGTTACTTTCTGAGTGTATTGTCTCTTTAAATGAGAAAGTCCCATCAGTATGAATGTGAAGCGACTCGAGCTGCTGAGGTAATTATAGAGGAAATCTCATATATTTGCTTCTCATTTAGCATGTATGCTCTAATAACACAACACAACAAAACGCTCCGCTCAGAGGAGCGTCGGCACAAACGCGAGAGCGTCTGACGCGCGTCGAGTCACGTGCAGATCAGAAGCGCTTTCTCAAGAACTGCTGTTTCCACAAGAGCCACATCCTTCTGCTTTCTAAGTGTTTTTGTGTGAGTTTGTCTTACCTTCTGTCACCAGGAAGCTGACATCACCTCAGCTGCTGCAGGACTGAGTGAGTGTGTGTTTGCTTAGATATCAGGATCTGATTAGTGTTCATGAATTAATGATGATGATTGAAATGAATGAGGAAAAGACAGTGTGTGTGAGTGAGTTCAGTGACACCAACTCTTTATTTGACACTTTACAGCAGATCAACACATCCAGACTGACTCAGTCACTGCAGGAAACAGTCAGAAATACAATGAGGAGCGTCTCATTCGGACCCGGAACATTCCGCACGGCCCGTGAAGAACTGGATCTGTGGCGCTGGGCCTGAACGGAGCTCATGAGGAGAGCGCTGAGAATCAGGGCCGTGGATTGGAGCATCACACCGTCCAATCAGAGCTCACGATGCGGGTCCGTCGGCCTCCAGCTCATCTGTGATCATCAGCGAGAGCTCAGTGAAGCTCGGACGCTCATCTGGTTTCTGACAAACACACAAAGCCTGGTTTTATTTGTGTGGGTGTGCATGTGTGTTTTTGTTGAATTGACTTAAAGGGGTGATCGGATGGCCATTTTCCACAAGTTCAGATGATTCTTTAGGGTCTTAATGAAAAGTCTCTAATATACTTTGGTTAAAAATTCTCAACAGTAGTGTCAAAAAACACCCTTTTACCTTGTCAAAATCAGCTCTGCAAAAATCAACTCATTTTAAGACATGGCCCCTTTAAATGCAAACGAGCTCTGCTCGCCCCGCCCCTCTCTGGGATTATGAGACGTAATGTTTACTTTAGCCGCGTTTAGTAAGGTTATCAGTAAATGACCACTGTGGTGTTCATTATTACAACAGAACAACTCAATCTCAATCAATCGGAGTCGGACTGTTTCACCTCGGTGAGGGCGGGGCTAAGGTAAGGCGCTCATGTCAATCAACTATCGTGGGAGGGGCCTCTGTCTGTGTTTCGTCACACCCACAAGAAGCTGAGAATGAGCTGATTTTAAAAAGGGGAAATTACTTTTAAAGATTAAACAAATACCACTGGGTGTATTTTGATCATTGTAGGGTGGTTGTGTTCACAAACTGACAACACACATTAATGTTCAAACTACATGGAAAAGTGAGTTTTGCATCTGATGACCCCTTTAAAGGATCACTCCACTTTCATAATACACATTTCCTGATCATTTACTCACCCCTTTGTCATTCAAGATGTTCATGTCCTTCTTCAGTCGCAAAGAAATTCGTTTTCTGAGGAAAACATTCCAGGATTTTTCTCAATATAGTGGACTTAAATGATGCTCAACGGATTGAAGGTTAAAAATGCAGTTTCAATGCAGCTTCTAAGGACTCTAAACGATCCCAGCTGAGGAATAAAAGTCTTATCTAGTGAAACGATCATCATTTTCTAAAAAAATACTATTTATGTACTTTTTAACCTCAATTGCTGGTCTTGTCTAGCTCTGTGATGCACATGTGTACTCTGTGTACTTCGGTTCAAGACAGAAAAACTCCCATCTCAACTTCAAAATCGTCCTACATCAACTGGTTTACCTTTTTTTGTGGGTCAAAAACAAAAAAAGGGTTTAAGCATAAAAACAAAAAGTGTATTACTGCTTTAAATTGTTGTTTTTCCAAATAAATAAAAAATAAATAAACTTTTTCTGTTTAATTTAATAACATTTTTGTTTTTGTTTTTCTGAGCAAAAAATAAATATCCTAAAATTTTCCCTTATTTACAGAAGATACCCACTAAAATGTCATTCAGTGTCAATCTTGTCAGGCATATTTACAACAAAAATCAATTTATGACATATTAAAAGATGAATTACTTCAACCCCAAATACTTTTTTGTTTTTGTTTAAATGAGCCATAATTCTACGTTTTGCCTATTTATCACAGTAAGAATTTATACTCATTTAAAACACAAGTCAGAGTGTCTGTTTACACTGAGTACAAATATCCCGTCTTGTTGGCAGAGGCTATTTACACTAACTCCCCCCACCAATGTGTGATTGGAACAGTCAACACTACAAAAGATGGCTATTTATTGTCAGCCAGCGGTGCAGAGGATAATTTGCGTGTTTTACTTTTTTGATGCGACCGATCGGGGTTCGAACCCCCCTTTTGGCAAATTTTTTCTCCCTTTTCACATCTAATATCATATTAGAAAGGCATTTATTTTCAATAAAAATGAAGAACACAATTGAAAAGTTGAAAATAAAGTATCGGTTAGGGATGGGTGTAGGGAGAGCTTATTGTCCCAATAAGGCAGTACCATTTAATAAATTCAATTAAACTATAATTTACACTCAGTACTCAATTACTGCATACTGTTGTAATGTACTACAGTACTAAGCTGCAGATAATTGCATCTATTTGCAATAAGTATTATAAATAGCAGAAAATCCTGCTATTTCAACATAGTGTAAATAGAATCTATAGCTTTTTGCACTTAGTGTAAATAGCATCTATCACCAAGAATATATGATATTTTCACTGCCAAATGTAATATGCTCTCGTATTCTTTTATATAGTTTAATATGTGCAAGTCAGAATAAGCATGTTGTTTGAATTTTTACATAGATATTGTATTACACTGAATGACAATCTAACATTATTTCAACCAAATTGTGACATTTTATTCTCCAAAAATGATTTGAAACCTTAAAAGTAGACACTGTACTTACATTTAATGTGCTTTCTATGGACATAAAAATCACTTTTGGAAATTTCTTTTGACATGGACATCTTAACATCTTGGACCCACGTTCACTTTGTAAACACTGGGTCTGTATTTCTTTTTGAAGTTGAGATGGGAGTTTTTGGATGTACCCTAACTGTCTTGAACAGGAGTACACAGAATACACATGCGCTTCACAGAGCTAGACAAGACCAGCATTTGAGGTGTATAAATGTTAATTTATTTAAGAAAATGCTGATTGTTTCGCTAGATAAGACCCTTATTCCTCGACTGGGATCGTTTAGAGTCCTTTGAAGCTGCATTTAAAGCTGCATTTTTAACCTTCAATCCGTTGAGCACCACTGAAGTCCACTATATGGAGAAAAATCCTGGAATGTTTTCCTCAAAAAACGACTGAAGAAAGAAAGACGTGAACATCTTGGATGACAAGAGGGTGAGTAAATGATCAGGAAATGTTTATTTTGGAAGTGCAGTAAAATAGAGCAGATCATATTTAAACATTTTATGTGTTATATGTAGAATTTTTTTTATAAAAGACCTAAAAGAGCACAAAGTGTTTGAGCAGCGCTTGCGTGTGATATAGAGCAGGTGTACGTGTTGAAAACACAAACACTTTCATGAATCATTCACATCAGAACAAGCGAACAGCGATTCCCCCCGCGGCGCATCCTCCTCGTGTTTCAGGAGCGTAAATAAATGATCACTAATGTGGTTTACCTCCATCCAGCACATCTTCATGAGGCTGTAGATGTGTGGAGACGCTTTCTGTGGCCGATAGAGCCGCTGCCCCTGAGTGACCATCATCACCACCTCGTGATTCTGATTGTGTTCGAACGGCATCTTCCCCTCCGTGAACACCTCCCACATCAGCACACCTGAGGAACACACCTTCATCATCATCATCACCTTCATCATCATCACTGCATCACAAGCTCATCTACAGACACTACAGACCGAACGACCAGACGTCAGATTTGCTGCTGTATTTGCAGAAGTTGAAGACTTCAGGCGCAGACCACTTGACGGGGAACTTGGCTCCGGAGGAACTCCAGTACTGATCGTCCAGAACATACCTGCAGGAGAACACACACGTGAAGAACTTACACACCAGCCTTTGACCTCTTAATGAACTATATTTTGATTCAATATTTACTTGTTTATTTTTTTGCATTTTCAGGGGATTTTATAGTAGACACTTGTAAAGAGTGCATCATTTATGTCTAAATAAAATAATACAAATATGTGACCCTGGAGCACAAGACCAGTCTTCAGTATCACAGGCATGTTTGTAGCAATAGCCAAAAATACATTGCATGGGTCAAAATGATCAATTTTTCTTTTATGCCAAAAATCATTAGGATATTAAGTAAAGATCATGTTCCATTAAGATATTTTGTAAATTTTCTACCATAAATATATCAAAACCTAATTTTTGATTAGTAATATGCATCGCTATGAACTTCATTTGAACAACTTTAAAGGCGATTTTCTCAATATTTTGACTTTTTTGCACCTTCAGATTCCAGATTTTCAAATAGTTGTATCACGGCCAAATATCGTCCTATCCTAGCAAACAATACGTCAATGGAAAGGTTATTTATTCAGTTTTCAGATAATTTATAAATCTCAATTTCAAAAAATTGACCCTTATGACTGGTTTTGTGCTCCAGGGTCACATATTACAAAGAATATTTGGCAGTGCTTCACTTAAAGCCTTTGTATATAATGCATTATAAAAGTAGTTTTAATGCATTAATTAATGCATCTTATAATGCACTGTATGATCTTATGAATAATCGTTATAATATATTATAAGACTTTTCTGTTCAGACTTACACCTTTAGAACGCATAAGGCACTAAATCACAATACATGAACCTTCATATATAAATCATTTTAACATTTTTAACAATTATTTATAAAAATGCATTATTTATGCAACACAGTGTCATGTGTCTTTGATCATGTCTAAATATATACACTACAAGTCAAAAGTATTTGAACAATAAGATTTGTAATGTTTTCTAAAGAATTCTCTTCTGCTCACCAAACCTGCATTTATTTGATCCAAAGTACAGCAAAAACTGTACAATTTTGAAATATTTTTACTATTTCAAATAACTGTTTTCTATGTGAATATATTTTAAAATATAATTTATTTCTGTGATCAAAGCTGAATTTTCAGCATCATTACTCCAGTCTTCAGTGTCACATGATCCTTCAGAAATCAATCTAATCAATCAATCTTTATCTGAAATAAAAAAAATTTTTGTAACATTATACACTATACCGTTCAAAAGCTTGGAGCTGGCAATATATATATATATATAAATTGAGCAAGGATGCTTTAAATTGATCAAAAGTGATGATAAAGACATTTATAATGTTAATGTTTTAATGACATTTGCTGTTCTTCTGAACTCTCTATTAATCAAAGAAACCTGAAAATGCTCTGAAGGATCATGTGAGACTGAAGACTGGAGTAATGATGCTGAAAATTCAGCTTTGGTCACAGAAATAAATTACAGTTTAAAATATTTGAAATACTAAAAATATTTCACAATTTTACTGTTTTTGCTGTACTTTGAATCAAATAAATGCAGGTTTAAAAAAAACAAAAAAAACATTAAAAATCTTACTGTTCCAAAACGTTTGACTGGTATACAGGTGCATCTCAAAAACTTAGAATATCCTGAAAAGGTTAATTTTTTGTTTGTAGCTTATTTCAAAAACTGAACATTTCATATATTCTAGATTCATTACATGTAAAGTAAAACATTTCTAAAGTCTTTTTGTTTTAATTTGGATGATTAGAGCAAAAAAAAATTGTTTTCAGGATATTCAAATTTTTTGCACCTGTATATTTAGACATAATCAAAGACATGCAATATGGTCTAATGTGATGCAAAAATGATGTGAAATTGATTTCAATGTTGTGTTTTGGAGATGTCTGATGATGTTTGAGCCGCATATAAACACAGATGTACTTTTGATCCGTTCTGTGAACATGAGCAGGTTGTACCTCGTGAATGTCAGATCTGTGATACAGACTAAAGTATAACGCTCTCATGATGGTAAATGAACATGAGTTACCTGGTCATCCCGAAGTCCGAGACCTTCACCACCAGCGAGCTGTTGACCAGACAGTTTCTGGCCGCCTGAAAAACACCAGAGGAGTGGAATGGATCACAGTAGGAAATAGATTTCTTTTTTCATCAAGCATGCATTAAATGGATCAAAAGTGAGAGTAAAGACATTTAGGATGTCAGAAAAAAATTCTGTGTCAAATAACTGCTGTTTATTTGAACTTCCTATTCATCTGTGAAACCTAAAAAATAAAATATATGACGATTGTCAGAAATATATTGTGCAGCACAACTGTTTTCACCATCGATAATAATCAGAAATGTTTGTTGAGCAGCGAATCAGTAGAGATGCACCCAAATGAAAATTCTTGGCCGAAGCTGAAGCCGAATAAAATTGGCCAAATACCAATCACGATTTTTCATGTTTTTCCCACATTTTGCCAATTTTTTTCACCATTGCATAAATTAATTAGCCAAAATGTGCTTATTATAGTTTTGTCTTGCTTTTCAAAGAAAAAAAATCTATTAAAAAATAACAATTTACAAATAATTATTTAGCACTGAACATTTGTAACATTCTAGTAGACATTATAGTCTACCAACAAACCACAATTTAACTTCAAATGAATAAGTTAGTAAAATAATATTCTTTGGCCATTTTTAAGACCCTTTCTTGAATCAGGCATGTGTTTCTAATGTACAAATAAATGCAGCCTTGCTGAGCAAAGGAGAATGATAGAATAAATGTATTAATAGAGCTGTTGGAATTATGATTGTTTTACTTTTTATGTTATTCTACAGAACAACAGTACAATGACAATACTAACATTTCTGAGTGTTGTCTTTTATTTAGTGGTAAACCCACAAGAAGAGCTCAGTCCTAGTTTTTGCTGGCAGCAGCAGATTTGTGAATGATTGTCATCTTTGGTCTTTGAACCCTGGCTAAGGAGCTGCTGTCAGAATAAACACAATTGGTGTCTGGTGTATTAGACAACAGAACGTTCTGGAGTTGATTGACTAATGGATGATTTCAGTCATCATACAGTAACCTTTCTCTCCTCATGAAGACATGCGATGCGCTTCTAAACAGTCTCTCGCTGTCGCTGCTTGGAATGAGTTTTGTGTCTTTCTCAGACAGTTTTAAATGCTTCCACACTGACCACATGTTTGATCATTAGTGCTGCCTCTGTTTGATCACATCACCTCATTGTTCGCTATCATTTATTCAGCCTTTTCACTTATTATTAATAATTTTGGTTGCTGAACATCTCTATAAATCAGTATATTAGAATGATTTCTGAAGGATCATGTAACACTGAAGACTGATGATGCTGAAAATTAAAGTTCATTCAGCTGTAATAGTTGATCAAATGTGTTTTCTGACCAGGTCTCTGTGGATGAAGCCGTTCTGCTCCAGATGCTGCATGCCCTGGCTCACGTCGTGGCAGATTCCCAGCAGGTCCTGTGATCCCAGTGTTCCTCTGCGCTGCCGCAGGTGGTTGAGCAGGCAGCCCAGCTCCATGAACTCCGTCACCAGGTAGATGGGCTTCTGCTGAGTGCAAACGCCGTACAGCTGCACCAGGTTACGATGAGACAGGTTCCTGAGAGCACAAGACAGACGTGAGGAACATCTGCTGACATCTGACCTACGGTGACGTTCGTGTGTGTGTGAGACGCCTACATCATGATCTTGGCTTCCTCTATGAAATCATCTTCACTCATGGCTCCTTCCCTGATGGTCTTAATGGCCACTTTATGCTGCGCCCTCCATTTGCCCAGCCGCACCACTCCGAACTGACCGCTGCCCAGCTCCTTCATGAAGGTCAGCTCCGACGGGTTGATCTCCCATTTATCTGCACACAAACATAATGCGGTTTCCATCATCGTGCTCCTCAATGGCTTTGACAGACAAATTTCACCCAGTGGAAAGGTTGGTACGGCACCCAAACAAAACAATAATGAAAGCTCATTTTTTTCTGATATCAACCTCAAATTTGCAGCTTCTGTGCATCAGCTGCTGATTGGATGTTAAGATGTAGGCATGGCTCTTAAAGATATTTAATCAAACATGTTTGATAGTTCGAGTTGAAACTTATTCTGCCCTCCAAAGGCAAAGCACAGTAACTACACATTTGGTCAATTTGAGTTATGGCTTAAAATGGACTTTGTGACAACTGTTTTGTCTTGTGGCAAAGTCTCCTGGTTCAATTGTGTCCCGTTTCAGAGATAAGAGATGAGAGTTTTAACATGTTTGACTAATTGGTGTAAAAACTCAAAAGGCATTTTTCTCAGTTTCAGTGTTGGTGTAGTTACTGCACTTTGCCTTTGGAGGGCAGTATTGTTTTCACTCATTTAGTGTGTGATGTTTAAAGTCAGTAAGAGTGTGTTTTAAAGGATTACACTTACAAAATAAACATTTCCTGATAATTTACTGACCCCCAAGTCATCCAAGATGTTCATGTCTTTCTTCAGTCGCAAAGAAATTACGTTTTTTGAGGAAAACATTCCAGGATGTTTCTCCATATAGTGGACTTCAATGGTGCTCAATGGATTGAAGGTTGAAATTGCAGCTTTAAATGTAGCTTTAAAGAACTCTAAACCAGTGGTTTTCAAACTTTTTTAATAGCAACCCTATTTTTCCTTTTGAAATTGATACGACCTGTGTATATGTATATAATGTTATCAAATCAGTTACTGTGATTTCGAGACAATCCCAATTTAAATGCTGATCCCACTCCTGAAATGTGCAGCAAGTACGCCACATTCATCTGCTTAGCAACATGAAAACAAAACTTTTATTCAAATTCTGACTGCACTATAATGTTACATAGCCAAAGAAACGAGCAAAGGGTGCTCCCTTCATCACTGAAAGGCTGTCAGTCATTTCAGTTTATCGCGATCTCAGAAAATTCTGCTTTAATCAATGAATCTCTCTCTATGTGACACAATTAATCTCTTAATTACATCACGACTACGCTTTGTTTATTATAATGAAAGGATTCACAAGAACTAAAATTTGGTTTAAGCTGTGAGTGGATTCTGACTCGTCTGTCATTCCAGGAATCAACAGATATTGGCTACAATGCTCAACACTACTAAAACAGCACAAACACAACTGGATTCTGCTGAGATGTTTATTTGGTTATTAAAGTTAAGTTTGCCAGTTCCCAATTCCTTCTTCTCTGAGTTTTGAACTGTTACATACACTTTCCATAAATCTCTGGCAACCCAT